>NC_143153.1:16944183-17147962 GCF_041381405.1 Jatropha curcas
CTATAAATAGGCCATTTTCAGCCATTTTCTGGTGCGCCTTGTCTGTTTTGACGGACGAATCCTTCTCCCTCTCACGCTCCTTGCGTTTTCTTTACCGCTTTTTGCATTTTAATTTAATTTTTATTGCATTTTTATTGTGATATTTGACCACTAAAATTAAGTAAAATTAAAAATTAATTAATATACCTAAACAATGAGCTTAACCTGGAGTTAAGAAGTGGTCGACGATTAAATCAGGTACGTAAACGAAACTCTCCCTATTTAATTTTAGCACTTCATGCATACTTCTTTTCTACTCTTAATAATTCTATAATTGCATAAACGCATTTACATCATCATTTAGACAAATAAACCGTCTTAAATTAATTTGATTAAGCTTAAATGCCCGGTTAATCAATAATCGTGGTATTAAAGTTTAAATCCGACAATATTGGCTAAAAGAGCCTAGTTAATTAATAACTACGGTTCAACTGCCTTATTTCGAATAAATCCGGCTTAAGTCCAATTAATCAATAATTGTGACTAAAAGCCTAAATCAATATTTTTTGGCAAAATGCCTACAAATCAACCTTTTTCGACTAAAAGTCGTAAAACCGAACCATTTTGGCGAAACGCCTTAAAATCAATCTTTTTCGACTAAAAGTCGTAGAATTGAACCATTTTGGCCAAAAGGCCTTAAAATCAACCATTTTGGCGACAATCGCCTAAATCGCACATTTTTGGCAAACTAATTGCCTAAAACAACACATTTTGGCCAAAGGCCTTAAAATCAACCATTTTGGCGACAATCGCCTAAATCGCACATTTTGGCAACAATTGCCTAAATCAAATCATTTTGGCTAAAAGCCATTAAAATCAACATTTTTGGCAACATGCCTAAAAATCAATCAATTTTTGGCAAAACGCCTAAAATCATGCACAAAGCATACACACAATCATGCATAAAGCATACACACAAAAATGCACAAAGCATACACAAAATCATGCACAAAGCATACACACAAAATGCACAAAGCATACACAAAATCATGCACTAAGCATACACACACCCATGCATTAAGCATATCATTCAAAGCCCTCTAAAAGAGGCCTATCGAACTACGTTGACTTTGATCTTCCATTCAAACGGAAGTACGTAGGCACGTTCGGGATTTCACCCCGGGTGGCAAGTCGAAATCATCAAAATCATCAAAATCACTCAAACATTTCATTAATCCATCATTCACCTTGCAAAACATTCATTCATCGGTTAGTTTATCAGCATGACATAGTCTCGGGATCCATCTCGGGTTTGCATACCATGCCTTACACATTGGGATAATTAATCTAGTAACTAGGTTAATTAAAATTGAAGTCATTCAGGGTTTTTTCCTAGTTTACCCTAAAATAATTAAACAAGGTGGCGACTCACACACTCACGTGCATTTCTTTCTTTTGTCATATGCATCACATGCCTATGTGCTTTTGGGGAAGGGGATCACAGCAGCCAATCGAGGAGGACTTACACTGATCTCGGGATGCCAATCCTTTTTGTATTCCGAGAGGCTGTCAAGGCAAACTACATCAAGCCCTTGGAAGCAAGGCCGCCACCTAACCCATTACCAAGGAACCACAGAGCCGACGAATACTGTGAGTACCATCAGGGTAACGGGCACAAGACTGAAGCGTCCTGGACGCTTAAGAACCGCATTCAAGACCTGGTGGACAACGGTTCAATTATTCCAAGGAGTAAGCCAAACATTAGCACTAATCCCTTACCAAATCACGGGGTAAATGCTATTGTTGCTGACCAGGAATTGATCGACCCTTTCGAACTATTCCTAGAAATGAATGACATCTATGTCCTGGACCTGAATGACTTATCTGAAGAGGTCGATGCAATAACCAGGAGCGGGAGATAGTATGAACCATTAGTCTTGGACAAGGTCCAAAATAAGCCCTACTAAAGGGCAGAGGAGCCAAAGGAAGACCCGGTACTCTCGCAGCTAAAAAAGACACAAGCTAGGGTATCGATTTGGGAACTCTTGGCATCATCCTTTCCTCATCGCCAAGCTCTTTGCAAGGCTTTGAGTCAACTTCAAACATCAGTGGAGGTTAGCCCTGAAGTGCTGGTATCCACCCTCACCCAATCATCAAAGATGCAAAGCATCGGGTTTTCCAATGATGACTTGCCCAAGGAGGGAGGCAGTCACAACGATGCCCTTTACGTCACTGTTCAGACCAGAGATAAAATTGTGCCCATGGTTCTCATTGATAATGGGTCCGCACTGAACGTCTATCCACTAAGGGTAGCCAGCTGTCTGGGGTTGGAGGAAGCTGATCTCATTCCATCGGACCAGATAGTAAAAGCATATGACAGCACCCGGAGGGAAGTATTGGGGGTTGCTACACTAAAATTGGCAATTGGGCCAGCCATAATGGAGGTACTGTTCCAATTAATTGACGTGCCCACCAGTTTCAACCTACTACTGGGACAGTTATGGATACACCGTACCAAGGCAGTACCTTCATCTTTGCACCAAAAGGTCAAATTCCCCTATGAAGGTAAAATTATAACAATTCAGGGGGATGACAATAGCCAATTGAAGAAGACAAAGGGTCAGCCTCTCTTTGAGGTCAACCCTGAGGATGCCAACCTGCCCCTCTCGGGGTTTCAATATGACACTGTACAATTCATAGAAGGAAAGACTGCAAACTCTCGAATTCTCTTTGATTTCGGGACGGTGCAAATAAATTGCATAGTGCCTTTGAAGCTGAAAATGTCCCACCTGCCGGGAATGGTTATGGCAAGGTCCGGAAAGACATACCCCACACTACAAGCTTAGGAGTGTCCGGTGAACCAAGGGACCTTTGGGCTGGGTTATGAGCCCAATGATGAAGACCTTGCTGAAAGGACCAGGAGAAGAAAGAAGGAGGGTATACAGATGTAGCCTTACCGTTTGACTTTGAATGGTTATTTCTGTAAATCGGGAGAAACAATTCCTTATTGTGGCTTCCAGGAACCATTCTACTTCCCGAAGCTAAGAAAATGCTGCCCGGGCTGGAAATATTTGCTGATACCTGGGATAACAAGCCAGAAGCAATAACTGAACTAGAAGACTTCATGCAGCCCAGTCTCTTTGACGAGGTTGCGGTCATCACAAGAAATGATTGGAACCAAGACCTGCTGAGCCTAATCAAGCAGTACGAAGGGCCTCTCACCAACTGGTACGCCGAGGAGGAGCGCGCGGCAGATAAACCCCCTCCCGAGTCAAACCTAGAGTCAAAGTCTGTAATCAAGTCCTGTACTGAGTCTGAGTCTACCGACGTGGTTAGCGAATATTGTGCTGGTGCCGAAGAAAGATGGCAAAGTCAGAATGTGTGTGGATTACCGGAAATGAATAAAGCATGTCCGAAGGATGACTTTCCTCTGCCGCATATTGACCTGTTGGTGGACCGAATGGCTGGACACGAGATGGCCTCCTTGACCGATCTCGCTGTCGGGTACAATCAAATAATGATGCATTTGCCAGACAAAGAGAAAACGGCATTCATCACGGAGTGGGGAACCTACTGCTACAGGGTTATGCCTTTTCGGCTCAAAAATGCCGGGGCAACCTATCAAAGAATGGCAACGACCATCTTCCATGACATGATTCACAAAGAAGTAGAAGTGTATGTGGATGATATGGTTGTTAAATCAAAAACAGCTGAAGAACATACAACAGCACTTGAGAAGTTCTTCCTTAGACTTCGAAAGTACAATTTAAAGCTCAACCCGGCAAAATGTTTGTTTGGAGCTACATCCGGAGTATTTCTGGGGCATATGGTCAGTCGGAAGGGCATAGAGATTGACCCTTCAAAAGCCAAAGCCATTCCGGAAATTCCAGCACCGAAGACAGAAAAAGAAGTTCGGGGTTTCTTAGGAAGGCTACAGTACATCAGCCGGTTCATCAATCAATTGGCCGATACTTGTGGTCCGATCTTCAAATTACTCAGGAAAGGAGTAGCCATCAAATGGAATGAGGATTGTCAGAAAGCTTTTGACCAAGTCAAGCAATATCTGTTATCCCCGCTAGTTTTACAGCCACCAAGGCTAGGAATGCCTTTGCTATTGTATCTATCAGTGACAGAAGAAGCGATGGGTGCAATGCTAGCCAAACAAGCAGAAGATACAAGGGTAGAAAATGACGTGTATTACCTCAGCAAAAGGATGCTAGACTACGAGCTAAAATACAATAAGATAGAGAAGTTGTGTCTGGCTCTAGTTTGGGCTTGTACAAAGCTGCAGCACTACCTCTCGTCCTACACCACATACGTTATTTCTAAATTGAACCCCTTGAAATTCCTTATGGAAAGGCCGGTTCTTGACAGTAAGATGGCTAAGTGGGTGTCGGTGCTCGCAGCCTATGATTTAAAATTTGTACAACGGAAGGCAGTGAAAGGCGGAGCCTTGGCTGATCAATTAGTGGAATTACCGGTCGAAGACCAAATGCCAGAGGCAAAATTTCCTGATGAAGACTTGTTGAGCTTGGAAAGTGAAGTCTGGGAAATGTACTTCGATGGAGCTTCAAACTACCATGGAAATGGGGTCGGAGTCGTATTCAAAACTCCTTGTGGAGAATACGTCCCAATCGCAGTCAAATTAGATTTCGACTGCACCAACAATGAAGCTGAGTATGAAGCTTGCATAAAGGGGTTAGAAGCAGCCCTGGAAAAGGAAATAAAGGTCCTCAAGGTTTGCGGGGATTCTAATTTAATAGTCTCCCAAGCTTTGAGAAAATGGAAAATTAAGGAAGAGCGTTTGGTTCCTTACCTACAACGCTTGGACGAATTGGCTCAGCAATTTGAGGATTTATCCTTCCACTACTTGCCGCGAGCCAAAAATCAGTTTGCTGATGCTCTGGCTACTTTGGCCTCCATGGTTAATGTAGGGGGAGACCAAGTCATTCGACCTCTGACAGTTCGACTACAGAAATAGCCAGCACATATCATGAATTTGGTGGATGACAAGCCCTGGTATTGGGATATACAGAATTATCTTCAGAATGAAGCCTACCCGGAGGGATCCACCAAGACTGATCAACGGACATTGAGACAGTTAGCATCCGGATATTTCCTTACTGGGGGAGTTCTGTATAAAAGAAGTTGGAATGACCTGCACCTAAGATGCGTTGATGAGGGAGAAGCTCAAACCATCATGGATTCCTTACATAATGGGGAGTCTGGTCCACACATGCACGGGATAGCCTTGGCTCGAAAAATCGTGAACCTGGGTTATTATTGGTCAACCATGAATGCAGAGTGCGTGAGGCACGCGCAGAAGTGCCATGAGTGTCAAATTTTTGCTAAGCTGCAAAGACGGCCTCCGGTCAATTTGAATCCTATTGCTTCACCATGGCCTTTCGGAACTTGGGGCATAGACGTGATTGGAAAAATCCACCCAAAGGCTTCCAATGGTCACCAATTTATCTTGGTCGCTGTTGATTATTTCACTAAGTGGATTGAGGCAGCCTCCTATTCGGTCTTGAATGCCAAGAAGGCATTACAGTTCATTCGTACTAACATCCTTTGTCGGTACGGAACGCCATTCGAGATTATTACTGATAACGGGTCCCACTTTCAAAGTGAATTTTCTGACCTGCTGAAGCAAAAGAAGATTCAGCATCACAAGTCTTCACCCTATCGGCCACAAACAAATGGGGCTGTTGGGGCTGCAAATAAGGCTACAAAAATCATTCTACAAAAGACAATTCAAAAGCATAAAGCTTAGCACGAACAATTACCAAATGCCTTATGGGGATACAGGACTTCAATCAGAACGCCTATTGGGGCAACCCCATATTCCTTAGTGTATGGTATGGAAGCAGTGTTGCCTATTGAGCTGGAAGTTCAGTCGCCGAGGATTATCCGCGAAAGCCAGATCAGCGAAGCGGATTGGGCTAAGAATTATCATATGCAACTCTTTGGTATGGACGAAAAACGATTGCAAGCGATCCACCAAACTAAAGTTTACTAGAGAAGAATGGCACGGCATTTTAATAAGAAGGTCAAAGACCAAAAACTAGAAGAAGGTTGTTTGGTCCTGAAGGAAATTAGACAGCCAATCGTAGACCCGCGTGGGAAGTTTCATCCTCATTGGGCTGGACCCTATGTGTTAAAGAAAATATTGTCTGGCGGAGCCGTCATTTTGACTGATTTGGATGGTTTGGAATTCACGAATCCATGTAATTTAGATCAGTTAAAAAGATATTTTGTATAATAAGCATTGCATAATGTAAAAAGAGCTACATTGGACCTGATTCTCCTCGGAAAAAAAAAGAAATTGTGTATCAGAGATATGTAGGCAGCCCTCTTTGGGCGCGGTCTAAGCATTAATAAAAAAAAATCATTTCATATTTCATTCTTCTTTGCCAAAAAAAAAAGAAAAGGAAAAAGAAAAAAAAAGTGAAAAAAGAAGTGAAAAAAAAAAGAGAAAAACCCGCTAAGTCGAAAACCCGAAAGGGCGGCTTAGGCAAAAGTCGGGGCCCGCTAAGTTGAAAACCCGAAAAGGGCGGCTTAGGCAAAAATGGGTAGCTCGCTAAGTTGAAAACCCGAAAGGGCGGCTTAGGCAAACATTAGAGCTGAAATAAATAAAGTTGGAAAATGCTTGGAAAGCTTAAAAGTCAAATGACATTCCCAATTAAAGCAATAAAGTCAAACAGTCCGAAGTCAAGCAGAAAGCAAAAGATCCAAGAAAAATAAATAAATAATGAAGTCTAAGTCCAAGTCCAAAGCAAAAAAAAAGACATACATCCAAAATCCAAAGTCAAAGTCCAGAATAAAAGTCAAAATAAGGGAAAAATAACAAAAGTCCAAAAGCCTATAAGAGTCTAGGTGTCCCGTCGCCTCCGTGGGGCAACATCCTCCGAGTCATCCCTAGCTGCTGAACTCTCTCCAACCTCGCCTGTCCGAGGAGCCAACACAATCTCCTCATCAGTCCTAATCTCATTATCAGCGTCAACCTGAGCCCAACCCTCAAGTGCACTCAGCAGTGTGGCCTCTCAATCGGCCAAACAACGGCAATGAACCAGGTCCGATACTCAGGAGAAGTCTGAACACCGGCAGGATCAGGTAAAGGCCTAACCATGTGATGGTCCCTAACCCAAGCCCTAAGGACGGCTCGGGTAACACCCGGAGTGATGGTTGAATCAGCTGAAATGTCATCCATAATTCGAACAGTCTGGTCTATCCCCATCTGCCTCAAAACACGCGAAGCGCAGTACCAAGTACAGTGTGTAAGGCCTAAAAGGTAAACCCGAGTATGGCGAAAGCTAACCTGGATAAAGCGGGTGATGTCATACCAGGAAATGTACCATAGTACCTCGTTTGGACCCAACTCAATCAGCCATGAGGTCCATGCGTCAGTAGACGGGTGAATGATCAGGATCCTCCGCATACGATACTGAGAGGGGTTGTAAGGCGAGAAAGTAGGAGCAGCAACCACTTGGAGATGGTCCTTTAACCAAACCTGAGTAATGGATCCTTTCTATTACAAAGGAACGAACCGAGAGAAAGAAGAAAAAAGGAAGAGGAAAAGGGGAAATACCTGGAGAATAATCAGAGAAACCGTCCAGTCATCAAAGCCTAAAGCAGCTCTATCAAGGCTCCTGATAGTCTCTGCCAGCACAATGCCGCCGATGCAACCCATATCCTCCATCTGTCGAATCATGGAGCAGAGTCGCAAATCCCCAAAGCCCGGGTCCTTGTTGAATAAGAAACCAGCTAATAAGCAGAAAACCAAGGCCCGCATTCTCAGCCTCATCCGGTCTGGGTCGTCTGAGTGAACCTCTGAAAATTCGTCAATCAGGGGCAGCAGAATTGCTTTCTGGTCGCCAACAATCATGGCCCTAGCTTGTGGCCGGCTGAATTGAAACAGGTTCTCAAACGACTGAACATACCCAATTTTGGCCTCATGCTTGACTAAAGGGGCATTGGGATCGCACCCTATAATAGCGCAGAATTCCTCAAAAAGAGGGCACATCTCCACCATCATGGCCCCGAACCGGAAAACGTGGGCCTCCGGGTCCCAAAGTCTGATGCAGGCCCGTAGAAAATCCCAGTCAATTACCACTCCCCTAAGGGTAACAATAGGAGAAAGACCGTACCTCCCTAAGTTGATCTTTTCGACTTTGGAGAGACTCTTAGTCCAGCTGTGCAGGCTATGATTATAAAAAGGATTCATTTTGAAGAAAGAAAGAAAAAGGAAAAGAGAGAAATTGGCTGAAAAAAAAAACTGTTTTGTTTTGGCACAGATTTCGAGAAAGAATTAAAAAAAAGGAAAAAACAGGACCTTTTATAGAAAAAACTCGCGCGGAGGCGGCTGCCCCTGCCGACGGCGACGGCAGCGGCGGCATCGGCCGCCGGTGACGGCGGCGACTACCGCCGAAAAAAAAAATTTTGATAAAAAAAATTAAAAAATAAAAAAATTTTGATAAAAACAAAAAAAATGATGAGGGAAAAATCGAAGAAGAGTCGGGATTTGCAAATTAAAAAGAGAAATTCTGTTCTTTCTTAATTGAAGTGAATAAACATGTATACATATAAATTTTCAGTGCTAACCAAGTGCAGGTACAGTCAAAGTTTAGTACAGAAATACAGGCAAAAAAAGAAAAATAGGAAAAATCTAGCAACTATGGCATCAACGACGGGGCCTCCTCCTCCTCTGATCATCAAAGGCCCTCAGAGTCTAGGACGCAGAAAGTTCTTGCTGCATCCTGAGCATCATCTCCATCATCTGACTGACGAAGCCGCTTGGAACCTGGAAACCATTGTGAATACTCAAATTTTGAGGCTCGAAAAGCCTGTTTTCCCGGACTGCAAACAGTCCGGCCGGACTGGAGGCCATTTTGGAAATTTACCGGAAGTATGCCAATATGGTACTTGAAACGTCCGGAAAATTACGAGGATCGCAGAACTAGTCCCGGAATATTTTTTGGAGGTACGGAACTCCCGAAAAAGCCATTTGAACAGAAAAATAGCAAGTACGTCGGCCACGGCGGCGACTGCCGCAGGCCGCGGCGGCTGCCGCCGAGAGGGGCGGCGAGTGCCGCCGGCCACGGCGGCATCTGCCGCAGGCAAGGGCGGCGGCGGCCGCCCTCCAGCCCGATTTTTGCCTATAAAATCAGCCCCGGCACTCCGTTTTTACTCACTCAGTCTGTGTTGACGGACGCTCTCTTCTCCCCTACGCTCCTTGCAGTTCTTTTACTGCTTTTCTGCATTTAGTGTAGGCTTTTATTACTGTGCTGTTGTGATATTTGGCCACTTAAATTAAATTAATTCTAATTAATATTCCCCAAACGAGGAGCTTAATCCGGAGTTTTCAAGCTGAAGCTAAGAAGCGGCCGCCGATTAACTCAGGTAATAACAAAACCCTGCTCATTTAATTTTAGCATTTCATGCATATTCTTCTTCTACTCCAATTCTGAATTAAACTGTTGCATAAATGCATTCACGTCATCAATTTGGCAAATAAATTGCCTCAATTAAATAAGATTAAGCTTAAATGCTCGGTTAATTAATAATCGTGGTACTAAAGCCTAAATCCGACAATATTGGCTAAAGTATCTAGTCAATTAATGACTATGGTATAATCGCCTTTATTTCGAACAATCCGGCTTAAGTCCAATTAATCAATAATTGTGGCTAAAAGGCCTTAATTAAACACGCTTTTCCTGGCAATAAATTGCCTATATTGCAATTCAATTGATCACTTTTGGCAAACAAATTGCCTATAAGTAGATTAATCATTTTTAGCGACAAATCGCTTAAATCAAAGTCTTTGGCAAAATGCCTTGAATTAATCAATCTTTTGGCTAAAAGCCTTAAAATCACTCATTTTGGCGACAATCGCCCAATCAACACTTTTGGCAAACAAATTGCCTAAATCAACTCATTTTGGCTAAAAGCCTTCAAATAATCAATTTTGGCGACAATCGCCTAAATCACATCAATTTTTAGCAACAAAATTGCCTAAATCAATCTTTTTGGCTAAAAGCCTCAAATCAACACCTTTTGGCAACAAACGCCTAATCAAATCAATCAATTCTTTGGCAAAATGCCTAAACAAAATGCACGAAGCATACACACACTCATGCATTAAGCATACCCATTCAAAGCCCTTTTAAAAAGGCCTACCGAACTACGTCGACTTTGATCTTCCATTCAAACGGAAGTACGTAGGCACGTTTGGGATTTAATCCCGAGCGGCAAGTCGAAATCATCAAAATACTTTATTGGTCCAATTACATCATTATCTTGCAAAGCATTCACACTTAGGTTAGTTAATCAGCATGACATAGTCTCGGGATCCACCTCGGGTTCGTAGATTGTGCCTTACACATTGGGATAATTAATCTAGTAATTAGGTTAATTAAAATTGGAGTCAACTTAGGGTTTTTTCCTAGTTTACCCTAAAACAATTAAACAAGGTGGCGACTCACACATTCACGTGCATTTCTGCCCTTAGTCATATGCATCATATGCCTATTTTTGGGGGAGGGGTTCACAGTTTGGCAACTCTGCTGGGGACTTGTGTAATCGTTTTACATAAAGTGGACTACAATTGTTGTGTAAACTAACCGGCCCTTCATCAGGGTATTATTTTACTATGCTTTGTTTTGCAAGGTACCCTAGCAAAGATTAAGTGTTCTTTCTTTAAGAATGCTTAATAAGGAGAATTTGGACCTAATTGAATTTTACTTTAAATCATTTAAATTTGTTTATTTATTTGCATGAATTGAGAATCTTTTTCTCCATTGCATAAAAAACGAATTTCAAATGAATTTCTTCTCTCTCTGTTCAAACTTCTGAGTCTGGATAGCAAGTAGCGCTGATCGGCAGGTCTCCTTGATTATGTCGACGGACAGCCAAAGCGTCCTCCCTGTTACCGCAAACCATCCCTAATCCTTTTGGGGGTGGCCCATGAGTATGCGTACCGTTGGACCCACGCGAAACTCTTTGTTTCACATGTGGTTAGGTATATCCTTACTCAAGGTTCAAGGGTCCCTTAATAAGCCAATTCTCTATTTGTGTCATAGCCTATAGAACCTATCCTTTAGGGCTGTATGCACCCAATGATTGTGAATCATTTCATTAAGACAGATTATGACGTGTTGTTGTGCGCATTCACGACATATCATAAACATTAAGAACATTAAAAGGAACACAAAATACCCTTTTTTAGTCATGCACAGTTGGACAAAGAGTCGATCTACCTCACATTAGCTACCCTGATACACGAACCACTATACCCTAATCCAATTACCCTTATACTTACAGGTACCCATTGTTCGAGTGCCTATCCAAGTTCCAGTCACACCTACAGTGCTATCACCAACCTCACCAGCTTCACCAATCTCACCAGTTTCACCAACTTCACCAACTCCAACTGCACCAATGGCATCACTCACTGACATCCAAAACCTCATTGAACAACTGGAAGCCAGAATGGAGGCTAGAATGAATGAGACATTGGCTGCCCAGAGGACTGCCCTAATAGCTGAACTAGGTGGTGGTAATGGAAATGGGGCTTCCGCTGGGGGAAGTGGACCTGCTACCTTCAATCAGGGTCCTGCTGCTGAACCAACAAACCCTACCCTTAACCTGGATGACATGCCCTCCAGAACTGCTTCTGAGCTGGAAGTTCAGAAAATGAGAGAGAAACTAGAACTCCTGGAAAGGTCTATTACTGCCCTTAAGACACACAAAGAAGTAGTGGACATGGACTCCTTGTCCTTGTTCCCCGAAGCAAGACTGCCAACAAAGTTCAAAATGCCCAACATGGACAAGTTTGATGGAACCACTTGTCCCAAAACACACCTGAAAATGTATGTGGGTGCCCTAAACCCATTCGGACTGAACAACGAGCTCCTTGCTCAGTTGTTTCAACAATCACTCACCGGTGCTGCTTTGAGGTGGTTTGTCAGCCTGGATCGATCTAAAATGAAGACCTGGGAAGACATCTGCAATGCGTTCAATACGCAATACCATTATAACATGGAGGTTGATGTTACTCGGAGGGAACTAGAAACCACCAAACAGAAAAACAATGAACCCTTTTCCTCGTTCCTTACGAGGTGGAGGGCCAAGGCCGCCCAAATGATCAACCGGCCTTCTGAGCAAGAACAGGTGGACATAATTATAAAGAACCTGCTGCCTGTCTACCAGCAACAACTACAAACCCAGTACCTACCAACGTTTCAGTCGCTCATTGCCACTGCTACGAAGGTAGAAGATTTAATTCAAATGGGGCAACTGAAAGAAGACTCGGGAACCTCCAAATACAAGAAACCTAGCCAAGCTAGCAAAGTCCACGAAGTGGCAAGCATCACCCCCACGAACCCTTTACGTGTGGGAAATATGAGAAATGGCAGTCAGTCGAGGAGGACGTTTACTGATCTCGGAATACCAATGGCAGTCAGTCGAGGAGGACATATACTGATCTCGGGATGCCAATCCTTTTGGTATTCCGAGAGGCTGTCAAAGCAAACTACATCAAGCCCTTGGAAGCAAGGCCGCCACCCAACCCATTACCAAGGAACTACAAAGCCGACGAATACTATGAGTACCATCAGGGTAACGGGCACAAGACTGAAGCGTGTTGGACGCTTAAGAACCGTATCCAAGACCTGGTGGACAACGGTTCAATTATTCCAAGGAGTAAGCCAAACATTAGCACTAATCCCTTACCAAATCACGGGGTAAATGCTATTATTGCTGACCAGGAATTGATCGATCCTTTCGAACTATTCCTAGAAATGAATGACATCTGTGTCCTGGACCTGAATGACTTATCTGAAGAGGTCGATGCAATAACCAGAAGCGGGAAATAGTATGAACCATTAGTCCTGGACAAGGTCCAAAATAAGCCCTACCAGAGGGCAGAGGAGCCAAAGGAAGACCCGGTACTCTCGCAGCTAAAAAAGACACAAGCTAGGGTATCGATTTGGGAACTCTTGGCATCATCCTCTCCTCATCGCCAAGCTCTTTGCAAGGCTTTGAGCCAACTTCAAACATCGGTGGAGGTTAGCCCTGAAGTGCCGGTATCCACCCTCACCCAATCATCAAAAATGCAAAGCATCGGGTTTTCTGATGATGACTTACCGAAGGAGGGAGGCAGTCACAACAATGCCCTTTACGTCACTATTCAGACCAGAGATAAAACTGTGCCCATGGTTCTCATTGACAATGGGTTAACATTGAATGTATGCCCACTAAGGGTAGCTAGCTGTCTGGGGTTAGAGGAAGCAGATTTCAGTCCATCAGACCAGATAGTCAAAGCATATGACAGCACCCGGAGGGAAGTATTGGGGGTTGCTACACTCAAATTGGCAATTGGGCCAGCCATAATGGAGGTACCGTTCCAAGTAATTGACGTGCCCACCAGTTTCAACCTGCTACTGGGACGGCCATGGATACACCGAACCAAGGCAGTACCTTCCTCTTTGCACCAAAAGGTAAAATTCCCCTACGAAGGTAAAATTATAACAATTCAGGGGGACGACAATAGCCAACTGAAGAAGGCAAAGGGTCAGCCTCTCTTTGAGGTCAACCCTGAAAATGCCAACCTGCCCCTCTCGGGATTTCAATATGACACTGTGCAGTTTATAGAAGGAAAGACTGCAAACTCTCGAATTCTCTTTGATTTCGGGATGGTGCAAATAAATTGCATAGTGCCTTTTATGGCAAGGTCCAGAAAGACATACCCTGCACTACAAGCTTGGGAGTGTCCGGTGAACCAAGGGACCTTTGGGCTGGGTTATGAGCCCACTGATGAAGACCTTGCTGAAAGGACCAGGAGAAGAAAGACGGATGGTATACAGATGCAGCCTTACCGTTTGACTTTAAATGGTTATTTCTGTAAACCGGGAGAAACAATTCCTTATTGTGGCTTCCAGGAACCATTTTGCTGCCCGACTGCTAAGAAGATGCTGCCTGGGTTAGAAGTATTTTCTGATGTCTGGGGCAACAAGCTCGAAATAATAATTGAACTAGAAGTGGAAGACTTCATGCAGCCCAGTCTCTTTGACGAGGTTGCAGTTATTACTAGTAATGATGGGAACCAAGACTTGTTGAGCCTGATCAAGCCGAATAAAGGGCCTCTCACCAACTGGTATACCGAGGAGCGCGCTGCTGACAAAACCCTTCCCGAGCCAAACCTAGAGTCTGTAATCAAGTCCTGTACTGAGCCTGAGTCTGACCCCGAGTCTGAAACCGAGTCAGAGTCCAGTTCCAGTTCTGAGTCGTCTGTGTCGGATCTAGAAAATCCAGACTTCAGATTTGATGTAATTTTTTAGGACAATTCCGTCCTAATCAATAAGAGCTTGCAAATTATTGGCTACCCCGCGTGTCTATCTTTCCAAGCATTTCCAAGCAAAAAAAATGAAAATCAAATAAACGAAATAAAAAATGAAAAAGAAAAAATAATAATTGGCAAAGAAGAAAATGAACATACATACATTGCATCTGACTGTGTGAACAGGGAACAGGTCATTGAATGCTTGAAGAAGTTTGCCGATTGCTTCATGTGGAAGGCAAGTGACATCACGGGAATTGACCCGGCAATAGCGATGCACAAGATTCCAGTATACCCTGAGGCTAAGCCGGTAAAACAGAAGCTGAGAACGCTGAAAACAGAATGGTCCTTGAAAATCAAGGAGGAAGTAGCCAAGCAACTGGAGAATAAGTTCATAGAACCCATTGCCTACCCGACGTGGTTAGCACATATTGTGCCGGTGCCGAAGAAAGATGGCAAAGTCAGAATGTGTGTGGATTACCGGGATTTGAATAAAGCATGTCCGAAGGACGACTTCCCCCTGCCGCATATTGACTTATTAGTGGACCGAATGGCGGGACACGAGATGGTCTCCTTGACCGATCTTGCTGTCGGATACAATCAAATAATGATGCATTTGCCAGACAAAGAGAAAACAGCCTTCATCACGGAGTGGGGAACTTACTGCTACAGGGTTATGCCTTTTGGGCTCAAAAATGCCGGGGCAACCTATCAAAGAATGGCAACGACCATCTTCCATGACATGATTCACAAAGAAGTAGAAGTGTATGTGGACGATATGGTTGTTAAATCAAAAACAGCTGAAGAACATACAACAGCACTTGAGAAGTTCTTCCTTAGACTTCGAAAGTACAATTTAAAGCTCAACCCGGCGAAATGTCTGTTTGGAGCTACATCCGGAGTATTTCTGGGGCATATGGTCAGTCGGAAGGGCATAGAGATTGACCCTTCAAAAGCCAATGCCATTTTGGAAATGCCAGCACCGAAGACGGAAAAGGAAGTTCGGGGTTTCCTGGGAAGGCTACAATACATCAGCCGGTTCATCAATCAATTGGCCGATACTTGTGGTCCGATTTTCAAATTACTCAGGAAAGGAGTAGCCATCAAATGGAATGAGGATTTTCAGAAAGCTTTCGACCAAGTCAAGCAATATCTGTTATCCCCGCCAGTTTTACAGCCACCAAGGCTAGGAAAGCCTTTGCTATTGTATCTATCAGTGACAGAAGAAGCGATGGGTGCGATGCTAGCTCAACAAGCAGAAGATACAAGGGTAGAAAACGCCGTGTATTACCTCAGCAAAAGGATGCTAGACTACGAGCTAAAATACAATAAGGTAGAGAAGTTGTGTCTGGCTCTAGTTTGGGCTTGTACAAAGCTGCAACACTACCTCTCGTCCTACACCACATACGTTATTTCTGAATCGAACCCCTTGAAATTCCTTATGGAGAGGCCGGTTCTTGACAGTAAGATGGCTAAGTGGGTGTCGGTGCTCGCAGCCTATGATTTAAAATTTGTACAACGGAAGGCAGTGAAAGGCGGAGCCTTGGCTGATCAATTAGCGGAATTACCGGTCGAAGACCAAATGCGGGAGGTAGAATTTCCTGATGAAGACTTGTTGAGCTTGGAAAGTGAAGTCTGGGAAATGTACTTCGATGGAGCTTCAAACTACCATGGAAATGGGGTTGGAGTCGTATTCAAAACTCCTTGTGGAGAATACGTCCCAATCGCAGTCAAATTAGATTTCGACTGCACCAACAATGAAGCCGAGTATGAAGCTTGCATAAAGGGGTTAGAAGTAGCCCTGGAAAAGGGAATAAAGGTCCTCAAGGTTTTCGGGGATTCCAATTTAATAGTCTCCCAAGCTTTGAGAAAATGGAAAATTAAGGAAGAGCGTTTGGTTCCTTACCTACAACGCTTGGACGAATTGGCTCAGCAATTTGAGGATTTATCCTTCCACTACTTGCCGCGAGCCAAAAATCAGTTTGCTGATGCTCTGGCTACTTTGGCCTCCATGGTTAATGTAGGGGGAGACCAAGTCATTCGACCTCTGACAGTTCGGCTACAGAAACTGTTTTCGCCTAAAATCCCAAAAACCCTGGAAGGATTCGAAAACATCAATTTTATTTTATTGTTTATTGTTTTAAAAAAAAAAGGTGATAAAAATCGTTTTTGGACACGCGATGCCGATAAATCGGTCTTATAAATTGTTTTGAGTCGCCACCCATTTTTTCGGCAATGGGACCGTTTTTATTTTAATTTTATTAAACGACTCCATATTAAACCCAATTTTATTTAAGGTCGAATTATTTAGAGAAACTGGTCAGGCGAACCAAAGAGGTTCTAGGTAAGGGAATTAGGTACGTCGGCCCGTTGGAAGCCGACGCCCGAAAAATCGGCCTCTTTTAACCTACGATTTCTAATTGATTTTATTTTAGAAAAGCCAATTATTTAAACCCAACCCGAACAAACCGAACCGAGTTCCTATGTGGAAAATTATTTAATCGTCCCAAATAAATTCATTCATCGCATTCATATATAAATTAATTGTCCCATCCACCATTCATCCATAACACATATCAAATGAAACAATTAAAAGACCCGCTCTTGCCTTATGGTTAAAGGCGGGCCACAAACCGGATTTAATAATAAAATCAGTAATAAACAATAAGAAATAAATCCTAAAATCTCATAATCATCAATAATTACTTGATTCGGTTTGATTAAAACTCTATTTGCCCATTATTGATCATTTCCCGGATTAAGTTTAAAAATTTATTTAATGAAATGACATTAAGACAAAAATAATAAAAATATACAGGAACTGGAAGACAGTCGCGTCACGCGGGTGTTCTATGAAGAACAGTCGCGTGGCGCAGCTCTTATCTTTTAATCTGGGACTTATAACAGTTGCGTCACGCAGCTGTTCTATGAAGAACAATCACGTGACGGAACTCTATCATTTGTTCTGAAACTTAGAACAGTCGCGTCACGCGGGTGTTCTATGAAGAACAGTCGCGTGACGGAACTCCTAGCTACGTGACGGAACTGTTCGTGACTTATTTAAAATTACTCAAACATGTTGATTGTTTATTTACAGCAAAACACTAAATAAAATATAAAACAAAATAGAAGCTGAGTACGTGAACAGCTGCGTCACGCAGGTGGTCCAATCCAAACTAAGGGCTTTTGGACTTGAACAGTCGCATCACGCAGGTAGTAGCTGCGTGACGCGGCTGCTCTGGTCCGCAACTACCTTTCAAACTACTCTTTTCTACGTGTTCTTTTTATTATAAGTGATTAAAATCAACCCAGAAGAGCTCAACAATGGACAAACTTACGTTTTATCAATAATAGGTCAACTAAACACTATGAAAATGAGATTTTTAGGAGATAAAATGCTAGAAATGAAAAGGAAAAGTTAGAATCGTTACCTGGCCCTCAGATTTGAGGACTGCATGCACTGATATTAGTTTAGAGATAACGTTTCACGATCCCAGAAGCGTGATCACCAAATTCTTTCACAAAAATAAATCGTTTTCCTTTTTTTCTTTTCTTCTCTTTTCCTCTTCTTATCTTTTTGTATTTTTTGATCTTAAACCTAAAATATCTATGACTTGATCTTCCTCAAGTTTACTCAGTTGAGTTCTTGAGAAAAAGCTCTAGTCGTTAATCAAAAACTTAATCTCAGAAGGTTATCTTTTTAGAGGAAAATGAGAGCAAAGTGTCAAAAAGTCCCGTTTTTGCTGCAAAATGTTGTATTTATATGGCTAGGGCAACAGAGCATAGTCGCGTCACGCGGGTATAAGCTACGTGACGCACCCATAAGCTGTGTGACGCGACTTACTTTTCATACAGTTGCCGCGTATCCATACAAACAGTGCAGGCCGTTGCATGGGCGCGTGCCAGAGGTGTCAGTCAGCCCTGTTGGAGCTGCGTGACGCAGCTAAGAGTGCCGTCACGCAGGTACTAGCTGCGTGACGCAGCCCTAACGCGGGTCAGGCTCCTTTGGGCGGTTTGGTTCTATTTTTGGTTCAAACACTTCTGGTTTATCGTGATACCTTATCCCTTGTCCTCATATCATCATCGGGTCAGGTGGGGGTATAAAATTACGCGTCAACAGAAATAGCCAGCACATATCATGAATTTGGTGGATGACAAGCCCTAGTATTGGGATATACAGAATTATCTTCAAAATGAAGCCTACCCGGAGGATCCACCAAGACTGATCAACGGACATTAAGACAGTTAGCATCCGGATATTTCCTTACTGGGGGAGTTCTGTATAAAAGAAGTTGGAATGGCCTGCACCTAAGGTGCGTTGATGAGGGAGAAGCTCAAACCATCATGGATTCCTTACACAACGGGGAGTCCGATCCACACATGCATGGGATAGCCTTGGCTCGGAAAATCGTGAACCTGGGTTATTACTGGTCAACCATGAATGCAGACTGCGTGAGGCATGCGCAGAAGTGCCATGAGTGTCAAATTTTTGCTAAGCTACAAAGACAGCCTCCGGTCAATTTGAATCCTATTGCTTCACCATGGCCTTTCGCAACTTGGGGCATAGACGTGATCGGAAAAATCCACCCACAGGCTTCCAATGGCCATCAATTCATCCTGGTTGCTGTAGATTATTTCACTAAGTGGATCGAAGCAGCCTCTTATTCGGTTTTGAATGCCAAGAAGGCAGCACAGTTCGTTCGTACTAACATCCTTTGTAGGTACGAAACGCCATTTGAAATCATCACTGATAACGGGTCCCACTTTTAAAGTGAATTTTCTAACCTGCTGAAGCAAAAGAAGATTCAGCATCACAAGTCTTCACCCTATCGGCCACAAACAAATGGGGCTGTGGAGGCTGCAAATAAGGCTATAAAGGTCATTCTACAAAAGACATTTCAAAAGCATAAAGCTTGGCACGAACAATTACCAAATGCCTTATGGGGATACAGGACTTCAATCAGAACGCCTACTGGGGCAACCCCGTATTCTTTAGTGTATGGTATGGAAGCAGTGCTGCCTATTGAGCTGGAAGTTCAGTCGGCGAGGATTATCCGCGAAAGCCAGATCAGCGAAGCAGATTGGGCTAAGAATGATCATTTGCAACTCTTGGGTATGGATGAAAAACTATTGCAAGCGATCCACCAAACTCAAGTTTACCAGAGAAGAATGGCACGGCATTTTAATAAGAAGGTCAAAGACCGAAAACTGGAAGAAGGTTGTTTGGTCCTGAAGGAAATTAGACAGCCAATCATAGACCCACATGGGAAGTTTCGTCCTCATTGGGCTGGACCCTATGTGTTGAAGAAAATATTGTCTGGCGGAGCCGTCATTTTGACTGATTTGGATGGTTTGGAATTCACTAATCCATGTAATTTAGATCAGTTAAAAAGATATTTTGTATAATAAGCATTGCATAATGTAAAAAGAGCTACATTAGACCTGATTCTCCTCGGAAAAAAGAAATTATGTATCGGAGATATGTAGGCAGCCCTCATTGGGCGCGGTCTAAACATTAATAAAAAAAATCATTTCATATTTCATTTTCTTTGCCAACAATAATAAAAAAAGAAAAAGAAGTGAAAAAAAAAAGAGAAAAAACCCGCTAAGTCGAAAACCCGAAAGGGCGGCTTAGGCAAAAGTCGAGGCCCTCTAAGTTGAAAACCCGAGAAGGGCGACTTAGGCAAAAATGGGTAGCTCGCTAAGTTGAAAACCCGAAAGGGTGGCTTAGGCAAAAATTAGAGCTTGAATAAATAAAGTTGGAAAATGTTTAGAAAGCTTAAAAGTCAAATGACATTCCCAATTAAAGCCATAAAGTCAAACAGTCCGAAGTCAAGCAGAAAGCAAAAGAGTCCAAGAAAAATAAATAAATAATGAAGTCTAAGTCCAAGTCCAAAAAAAAAAAAAAAACAAAACGTACATCCAAAATCCAACGCCAAAGAACATACATCCAAAATCCAAAGTCAAAGTCCCGAATATAAAAGTCAAAATAAGGGAAAAACAACAAAAGTCCAAAAGCCTATAAGAGTCTAGGTGTCCCGTCGCCTCCGTGGGGCAACATCCTCCGAGTCATCCCTAGCCATTGAACTCCCTCCAACCTCACCTGTCTGAGGAGCCAACACAATCTCCTCATCAGTCCCAATCTCATTATTAGCGTCAACCGGAGCCCAACCCTCAAGTGCACTCAGCAGTGCGGTCCTCCTTGGCCTCTCAATCGGCCAAACAACAGCAATGAACCAGGTCCGATACTCAGGAGAAGTCTGAACACCGGCAGGATTAGGTAAAGGCCTAACCATGTGATGGTCTCTAACCCAAGCCCTAAGGACGGCTCGGGTAACACCCAGAGTGATGGCTGAATCAGCTGAAATGTCATCCATAATCGGAACAGTCTGGTCTATCCCCATCTGCCTCAAAACGCGCGAAGCGCAGTACCAAGTACAGTGTGTAAGGCCTAAAAGGTAAACCCGAGTATGGCGGGAGCTAACCTGGATAAAACGGGTGATGTCATACCAGGAAATGAACCACAGTACCTCATTTGGACCCAACT
Source organism: Jatropha curcas (assembly GCF_041381405.1). Taxonomy (NCBI): domain Eukaryota; kingdom Viridiplantae; phylum Streptophyta; class Magnoliopsida; order Malpighiales; family Euphorbiaceae; genus Jatropha; species Jatropha curcas. Next base: position 16,965,045 of record NC_143153.1, read on the forward strand.
CAATCAGCCATGAGGCCCATGCATCAGTAGACGGATGAGTGATCAAGATCCTCCGCATACGATACTGAGAGGGGTTGTAAGGCAAGAAAGTAGGAGCAGCAACCACTTGGAGGTGGTCCTTTAACCAAACCTGAGTATAGATCCTTTCTATTACGAAGGAATGAACCAAAGGAAAGAAGAGACAATAAGCAATAGGAGATAGACCGTACCTCCCCAAATTGATCTTTTCTACCTTGAAGAGACTCTTAGTCCAATTGTGCATGCATGCTAATAAAACAGTAAGTGCAGGAAAAAATTCACATTTGGCCCCAAAGGCCCAAAAATTCACATTTTGGCCCCTAAGGCCCAAAAATTCCCAATTTGGCCACAAAAGCCCAAAAAAATTTTTCACATTTTGGCCCCTAAGGCCCAAAAAATCACAATTTGGCCCCAAAGGCCCAAAAATTCACATTTTGGCCCCTAAGGCCCAAAAATTCCCGATTTGCCCCCTAAGGCCCAGAAATTCCCAATTTGGCCACAAAGGCCCAAGAGTTCACATTTTTGGCCCCTAAGGCCCAAAAGGTCACATTTTGGCCCCTAAGGCCCAAAAATGCACGTTTTGGCCCCTGAGGCCCAAAAAAAATAAATAATAATTAAACAAATAAAAGTGAAAGGGAGCTTACCTGAGCATAGAAACCAGTTACGGAGGCGTGAGTGTCAGCGTCCGCCGTAACATTGACTTCGTCGAGGGAAATCCCCAGAGACCTTAGAAAATCCTCATCGCTAAGATCTGAGGAAGCCATGGAGGAAGGAAGCTTTGAGGCTTTAGAAATTGAGAGAATTTGAGAGAGCTCTTTGATTTGGAGAGTTTTAGAATGAATGAAAAGTGAAAATTTCAAGCTATTTATAAGGAAAAAGCTAAAAGGCGGATCTGTTGGACGCGTCTGATTTTCGCCTTCAAAATTTGTGTTTCAGACAACCACTGACACCCATAAATCATTTTTATGGTTGCCGGTGGGGGGCAACTGTGAATACTCAAATTTTGAGGCTCGAAAAGACTGTTTTCCCAGACTGCAAACAGTCCTGCTGGACCGGAGGCCATTTTGGAAATTTACCGGAAGTATGCCAATATGGTACTTGAAACGTCCGGAAAATTGCGAGGATCGCAGAACTGGTCCCGGAATATTTTTTGGAGGTACGGAACTCCCGAAAAAGCCATTTGAACAGAAAAATAGCAAGTCCGCCGGCCACGGCGGCGGCGGCTGCCGCCGGGAGGGGCGGCTGTGGCCGCCGGCACGGGTGGCGGCGGCCGCCCTCCAGCCCGATTTTTGCCTATAAAATCAACCCCGGCACTCCATTTTTACTCACTCAGTCTGTGTTGACGGACGCTCTCTTCTCCCCTACGCTCCTTGCGGTTCTTTTACTGCTTTTCTGCATTTAGTGTAGGCTTTTATTACTGTGCTGTTGTGATATTTGGCCACTTAAATTAAATTAATTCTAATTAATATTCCCCAAACGAGGAGCTTAATCCGGAGTTTTCAAGCTGAAGCTAAGAAGCGGCCGCCGATTAACTCAGGTAATAACAAAACCCTGCTCATTTAATTTTAGCATTTCATGCATATTCTTCTTCTACTCCAATTCTGAATTAAACTGTTGCATAAATGCATTCACGTCATCAATTTGGCAAATAAATTGCCTCAATTAAATAAGATTAAGCTTAAATGCCCGGTTAATTAATAATCGTGGTACTAAAGCCTAAATCCGACAATATTGGCTAAAGTATCTAGTCAATTAATGACTATGGTATAATCGCCTTTATTTCGAACAGTCCGGCTTAAGTCCAATTAATCAATAATTGTGGCTAAAAGGCCTTAATTAAACACGCTTTTCCTGGCAATAAATTGCCTATATTGCAATTCAATTGATCACTTTTGGCAAACAAATTGCCTATAAGTAGATTAACCATTTTTAGCGACAAATCGCTTAAATTGAAGTCTTTGGCAAAATGCCTTGAATTAATCAATCTTTTGGCTAAAAGCCTTAAAATCACTCATTTTGGCGACAATCGCCCAATCAACACTTTTGGCAAACAAATTGCCTAAATCAACTCATTTTGGCTAAAAGCCTTCAAATAATCAATTTTGGCGACAATCGCCTAAATCACATCAATTTTTGGCAACAAAATTGCCTAAATCAATCTTTTTGGCTAAAAGTCTCAAATCAACACCTTTTGGCAACAAACGCCTAATCAAATCAATCAATTCTTTGGCAAAATGCCTAAACAAAATGCACGAAGCATACACACACTCATGCATTAAGCATACCCATTCAAAGCCCTTTTAAAAAGGCCTATCGAACTACGTCGACTTTGATCTTCCATTCAAACGGAAGTACGTAGGCACGTTTGGGATTTAACCCCGAGCGGCAAGTCGAAATCATCAAAATATTTTATTGGTCCAATTACATCATTATCTTGCAAAGCATTCACACTTAGGTTAGTTAATCAGCATGACATAGTTTCGGGATCCACCTCGAGTTCGTAGATTGTGCCTTAAAATTGGGATAATTAATCTAGTAATTAGGTTAATTAAAATTGGAATCAACTTAGGGTTTTTTCCTAGTTTACCCTAAAACAATTAAACAAGGTGGCGACTCACACATTCACGTGCATTTCTGCCCTTAGTCATATGCATCATATGCCTATTTTTGGGGGAGGGGTTCACAACCATATAAAAAAAAACACAAGTCAATATCACATCTCTTATGAATCCTTTTTGTGAGAGATTTATCAGTCATTACCTCATTAATGTCCTCGGGAGGAAGATCCAAGCGATCCACATTCTTCAGGGAGACCTCCCGAAAAGCTAGAGTGCCGTCAGGTGTATAGTAGGAAATGCTGTATGGAAGACGTAGGTTGGCCAAGCCTGGATGAAGCGGCCCGGTAGCCTCTGAGATGGCCCGGGGAGCCCTGGACGGACCTACCGAGCGGCTAGGCCCCGCCCGAGATGGACCCTCAACCGGAGTGGAAGAAGAAGGATCAGTCTGGGGCCTCCTCCTTGGAGTCCTGGTCAAGGGGCTTGAAGCCCGAGAAGAATGTGTGATAGGAGGCTGTGAAGGTGCCTGAAAATCATCAAACCGAGATCCGATAGGCTGCATCAGAAACATCTTGCAGAACTCATCATAATCTCCTCCCAGAATGAACTCTACATGGGGGAAGCCCTTGATATGAGCGTCGGTAAGCGTCATCTACTTTCCCGCTCGCATGTCCTCGGGAGGGGAATAAGGGACGGAGCGGCAGCCTCTGATCTGAAATCAACTCTCTCGCCCAAGTAATATCGCCTCAGGACGGGGTGCGACAGGACCACCCTCCGTCGAGACACGGCATCCGACCGCTGGAAATGGGGGTCGGCCTGAATCCAACTCTGTAAACGGGCGGTCATCGCCCCCACCTCAACCTAATGAAAGAAGCAAATGTGTTAATAAATCCTTTTTATTTTCACATATCAAAAAAGAGAAAATTTACAAGACACTTACCTGATCCACGGTGCAAGTATCGAAGAATGTCCGTAGTCCCTTAACGACTTTCTGCGTCGAACAGTTTGGAGGTTTGTTCGGTACCACCTCCAAGCCAAAGGTACCAGCCCTAATCCAAGATCAGCCTGAATCAGCTCCGGGCGAGTGTAAGGAAAATACTCAAATGCCCAAGTCTGTAAAACAGAAGCGAGAATCAGTGAGGGAAAATCAGTAAATAAACAGAAAAGCATAGAAAGGGAGAATGTTCTTTACATTACCTCCCAAAAGTAGTAGGTCCCGCTGAGTTTACAATGGCCCCGACTCAGATCACACATGTCATCATACGTGCGGCTCAGAATAGCGCCGGCCCAGTCGTACTCCTCAAGATGGGCCAGATTTTCCAAACTCTTCAAGATGGAAGGGTTAAACTTCTCTTTCCTGTTGGACCAGAAGGTCGAAGCGAACAGCAGCAACAGGGTGAATCTGGCCACCTGAGTAGCCGTCAGCTCTCCCCGCCTGTATCTAGCATAAATGTCGGGGGCCTGGAGGGATAACCAGTGTCTGGAAACGCTCAAAACGGGAGTAGTAGAGCCTGGCCCGACAATTCGGGGCAAGTCAATCCCTATCAGCTCAATCATCCGATCAGGAGAGACCTCAGTCCTCCAGTCATTGTACAGCTCGATCGGCCGAATGCCAAAAGGAATCCCGGAGATTACCGAAAAATTAGTGGGGGTCATTGTCATCTCACCCCAAGGGAAATGGAAAGTATTGGTGGTGTCCCACCATCTCTCGGCCAAAGCACTCAGCAATTCTTTGTGGCTGTTCCAACCCACGTCAAAATGCCTCAGGTAGCCCAAATGGGACGGACTAATAATCGCTCCGACTGGGTTGTTATGATCAAATATCTCGACCGGAATTTCGGCCACAGAGGTCTCACCCACATCCAACTTAATATGGGGGTCCTAAAAGGTAAAGCAATCTAAGAGTTATTCCTCGGTTCCTTACTAAGGATAATATCTTAGTTCTACCCTAGCATGCATGCTAATAAAACAGTAAAATACAAAAAAAATGAATGATAAAAAAGAAGAGTAAACTTATCTGGGCGTAGATACCAGTCACGGAGGCGTGGGTGTCTGCGTCCGCTGTAAGGTCGGGGTCCAGGGAAATTCCCAAAGACTCCAGGAAATCCTCGTCGCTACTGTGACCCGGAGAAGTCATGGTGAGGAAGTTGAGAGAATTTGAGAGAGCTCTTGGATTTGGAGAGTTTAGAATGAATGGAGAAATGAAGATTTTAAGCTATTTATAAGGAAATAGCCAAAAGGCGGGTCTTCTGGACGCGTCCGATTTTCGCCTTCAAAATTTATTTTTCAGACAACCACCGACGCCCATAAATCACTTTTTATGGTTGCCGGTGGGGGGCAACTATGAATACTCAAATTTTGAGGCTCAAAAAGCCTATATTCCCGGACTGCAAACAGTCCGACCAGACCGGAGGCCATTTTGGAAATTTATCGGAAGTATGCCAATATGGTACTTGAAATGTCCGTAAAATTACGAGGATCGCAGAACTGGTCCCGGAATATTTTTTGGAGGTACGGAACTCCCGAAAAAGCCTTCGGAATGAAAAACTAGAAAGTTGACAAGCCACGGCGGCGGAGGCCACCGGCAAGGGCGGCGGCGGCCGTCGTCCAGGGCGGCCGAGGCCGCCGGCTCCGGCAGTGGCGGCCGCCGACCACGGCGGCAGCTGCCGCCCTCTGAGGCGGCAGCGGCCGCCCTCAACGGTGGCAGCTGCCGCCCTCCAGTCTGATTTTTTCCTATAAATACAGCCTTGGGCACTCAGTGTTACTCACTCAGTCTGTGTTGACGGACGCTCCTTCTCCTCTACGCTCCTTGCGATTCTTTTACTGCTTTTCTACATTTAGTATAGACTTTTATTATTCTGCTGTTGTGATACTTGGTCACTTAAATTGAATTAATTCTAATTAATATTCCCCAAACGAGGAGCTTAACCTGGAGTTTTCAAGCTGAAGCTAAGAAGCGGTCGCCGATTAAATCAGGTAATAACGAAACCCTGCCTATTTAATTTCAGCATTTCATGCATATTCTCTTCTACTCCTAATTCTACAACCGCATTCACACCATCATCATCATTTTGGCAAATAAATTGCCTTAAGTGAATAAGTTTAGGCTAAGATGCCCGGTTAATCAATAATCGTGGTATTCAAGCCTAAATCCGACAATATTGGCTAAAGTATCTAGTCAATTAATGACTATGGTATAATCGCCTTTATTTCGAACAGTCCGGCTTAAGTCCAATTAATCAATAATTGTGGCTAAATGGCCTTAATTAAACACGTTTTTTGGCAATAAATTGCCTATATTGCAATTCAATTGATCACTTTTGGCAAACAAATTGCCTATAAGTAGATTAATTATTTTTAGCGACAAATCGCATAAATCAAAGTCTTTGGCAAAATGCCTTGAATTAATCAATCTTTTGGCTAAAAGCCCTAAAATCAATCAATTTTGGCGACAATCGCCCAATCAACACCTTTTGGCAAACAAATTGCCTAAGTCAACTCATTTTGGCAAAAAGCCTTCAAATAATCAATTTTGGCGACAATCGCCTACATCATATCAACTTTTGGCAACAATTGCTTAAATCAATCTTTTTGGCTAAAAGCCTTAAATCCACATTTTTGGCAACAAACGCCTAATCAAATCAATCAATCCTTTAGCAAAATGCCTAAACAAAATGCACAAAGCATACACACACTCATGCATTAAGCATACCCATGCAAAGCCCTTTTAAAAAAGGCCTATCGAACTATGTCGACTTTGATCTTCCATTCAAACGGAAGTACGTAGGCACATTCGGGATTTAACCCCGAGCGGCAAGTCGAATTCACTTAAACATTTTCATTGGTCCAATTACATCATTTACCTTGCAAAGCATTCATTCATTGGTTAGTTAATCAGCATGACATAGTCTCAGGATCCACCTCGGGTTCGTAGACCATGCCTTAAACATTGGGATAATTAATCTAGTAATTAGGTTAATTAAAATTGGAGTCAACTTAGGGTTTTTTCTTAGTTTACCCTAAAATAATTAAACAAGGTGGCGACTCACACATTCACGTGCATTTCTGCCCTTAGTCATATGCATTTATATGCTTATTTTCGGGGGAGGGGTTCACAGACTCGGAACTGGACTCTGACTTGATTTCAGACTCAGGGTCAGACTCAGACTCAGTACAGGACTTGGCATTAGGTCTAGACTCTAGGTTTGGCTTGGGAAGGGTTTTGTCAGCAGCGCGCTCCTCCTCGGTATACCAGTTGGTGAGAGGCCCTTTATTCGGCTTGACCAGGCTCAGCAAGTCTTGGTTCCCATCATTACTAGTAATAACTGCAACCTCGTCAAAGAGACTGGGCTGCATGAGATCATCTATCTCCAGCTCGGTTATTACCTCTGGCTTGTTGTCCCAGGCATCAGCAAATATTTCCAGCCCGGGCAGCATTTTCTTAGCTGTCGGGAAGTAGAATGGTTCCTGGAAGCCACAATAAGGAATTGTTTCTCCCGGTTTGCAGAAATGACCATTCAAAGTCAAAAAGTAAGGCCGCATCTGTTTACTCTTCTTCTTTCTTCCCCCGGTCCTTCCAGCAAGGTCTTCGTCATTGGGCTCATAACCTAGCCCAAAGGTCCCTTTGTTCACCGGACACTCCCAAGCTTGCAGTGTGGGGTATGTCTTTCCGGACCTTGCCATAACCATTCCCGGCAGGTAGGACATTTTCAGCATTAAAGGAATCATGCAGTTTATTTGCGTCGTCCTGAAATCAAAGAGAATTCGAGAGTTTGCAGTTTTTTCCTCTATGCACTGTACTGTGTCATACTGAAATCCTGAGAGGGGCAAGTTGGCATTCTCAGGGTTGACCTCAAAGAGAGGCTGGCCCTTTATCTTCTTCAATTGGCTATAGTCATCCCCCTGAATAGTGATAACTTTGCCCTCGTAAGGAAACTTGACCTTTTGATGCAGAGAAGAGGGCACTGCCTTAGTATGATGTATCCATGGTCACCCCAGGAGTAGGTTGAAACTAGTAGGCACATCAATTACTTGGAACGGGACCTCCATCATAGCTGGCCCAATTGCTAATTTCAATGTAGCAACCCCCAACACTTCCCTCCGGGTGCTGTCATAAGCTTTGACTATCTGGTCCGATGGACTGAAATCTGCTTCCTCCAACCCCAAACAGCTAGCTACCCTTAGTGGGCAGACATTCAATGCTGACCCATTGTCAATGAGAACCATGGGCACAGTCTTTTCTCTAGTCTGAACAGTAACGTAGAGTGCATCATTGTGACTGCTTCCTTCCTTGGGCAAGTCATCATCGGAAAACCCAATGCTTTGCATCTTGGATGCTTGTGTAAGGGTGAATACCAGCACTTCAGGGCTAACCTCCACCGATGTTTGTAGCTGACTCAAGGCCTTGCAAAGAGCTTGGCGATGAGGGAAAGATGATGCCAGAAGTTCCCAAATTGATACCCTAGCCTGGGTCTTTTTTAACTGCGAGAGTACCGGGTCTTCCTTTGGCTCAGCTGCCCTTTGGTAGGGCTTACTTTGGACTTTGTCCAGAACTATTGGTTCATACTGTCTCCCACTCCTGGTCATCGCATCGATCTCTTCAGATAAGTCATTCAGGTCCAGGACACAGATGCCATTCATTTCTAGGAATAGTTTGAAAGGATCGATCAATTCCTGATCAGCAACGATAGCATTTATCCCGTGATTTGGTAAAGGATTAGTGCTAATATTTGGCTTACTCTTTGGAATGATTGAACCGTTATCCACCAGGTCTTGGATGCGGTTCTTAAGCGTCCAGCATGCTTCAGTCTTGTGCCCGTTACCCTGATGGTACTCACAGCCATCATCAGCCCTATAGTTCCTCGGCAATGGGTTGGGTGGTGGCCTTGCTTCCAAAGGCTTAATGTAATTTGCCTTGACAGCCTCTTGGAATACAAAAAGGATTGGCATCCCGAGATCAGTGTAAGTCCTCCTCGACTGGCTGCCATTTCTCATATTCCCCACACGTAAAGGCTTCGTGGGGGTGATACTTGCCACTTCGTGAACTTTGCTAGCTTGGCTAGGCTTCTTATATTTTGAGGTACCCGAGTCTTCTTTCAGTTGACCCATTTGGATTAAATCCTCTACCTTGGTTGCAGTAGCAATGAGCGACTGAAACGTTGGTAGGTACTGAGTTTGCAGTTGTTGTTGGTAGACAGGCAGTGGATTTTTGATGATTATGTCTACCTGTTCTTATTCTGAAGGCCGATTGATCATTTGGGCGGCCTTGGCCCTCTACCTCGTAAGGAACGAGGAAAAGGGTTCGTTGTTCTTTTGTTTGGTGGTTTCCAGTTCTCTCCGAGTAACATCCACTTCTATATTATAGTGGTACAGCATGTTAAACGCATTGCACATGTCTTCCCAGGTCTTCATTTTAGTCCGATCCAGGCTGACAAACCATCTCAAAGCAGCACCAGTCAGAGATTGTTGAAACAACTGAGCAAGGAGCTCGTTGTTCAGGCCAAACGGGTTGAGGGCACCCACATACATTTTAAGGTGCGTTTTGGGACAAGTGGTTCCATCAAACTTGTCCATGTTAGGCATCTTGAACTTTGTCGGCAATCTTGCTTCAGGGAACAAGGACAAGGAGTCCATGTCCACCACTTCCTTATGTGTTTTAAGGGTAGTGATTGACCTTTCCAAGAGTTCCAGTTTTTCTTTCATTTTCTGAGCTTCCAGCTCAGCAGCAGTTCTGGAGGGCATGTCATCCAGGTTAAGGGCAGGGTTTGAGGACGTCGGTGCAGCAGCAGGTCCCTGATTGGAGGTAGCAGGATCCCTTCCCGCAGTGGAAGCCCCATTTCCATTACCACTACCTAGTTCAGCTATTAGGGCAGTTCTTTAGGCAGCTAATGCCTCATTCATTCTAGCCTCCATTCTGGCTTCCAGTTGTTCCATAAGATTTTGGATGTCAGTAAGTGATGCCATTGGTGCAGTTGAAGTTGGTGAAGTTGGTGAAGCTGGTGAGGTTGGTGAAGCTGGTGAGGTTGGTGATAGCACTGTAGGTGTGACTGGTAGACATGGCCATATTATGGTTCCGGGAACCGGAACCATCGGTTCGAACCGGTCCGAAACCGTAACCGGTACCGGTGAGAACCGGAACCGGGCCGAACCGAAACCGAAACCGGAGAATTTCGGTTCGGTTCCGGTTCCAAATTTTCTGGAACCGGAACCGGTGGTTCCAGAGAACTGGTCAGAACCGGACTGGAACCGCCGGTTCCCAGGCCGGTTAGAACCGCCAGTTCGAACCGTTTCGAACCGGCGGTTCTAGCCATTAGAAGTCTCAACTGGTTACTCAACCGCATTTCAAGTTTCAACAGTACACTGTCCTTCACAATGAAGAATGAACTTTCTCACAGAAACGTGCTAAACTGGTCAAATACGACAAAACCGTTCTGGGGAACCCAACCAGCCAATCAATTCACTCTTTCTTCACCATCAGTCCATCACCCAACGCCACATGCTACCCAATGCCCATTCTCTCCTCAAAAACTCCCTCTAAAAAATTTGCTTTCTTGATAAATTTTCAAATTCAGTTGGCCGATGGACAACAGCACATTAGATTCTATCAGTTTTGAGTTTTTTTTTTTAATTTTTTTTAAATTATGTTCAAACTTTTTTAAACAAAAAATAAATTCAGTTGAAGAATTTTTTTTAAAAAAATAATTATGTTCAAGTCTTTAAAAAAATAAATTTAATTGAAGTATTTTTTAATTTTTTAGGTGTATTTTTTTTACAAATAACTTTCACAAATTTATTAAATTTTGAAAACCGATCTTTAAAATTTAAAATTATGCGATTCGCCGGAAAACCGATCGGAACCATCGGTTTTGTCACCGTACCGGAACCGGAACCGGAACTTTTCGGTTCAGTTTCGGTTCCAGTTTTTTTGGATCCGGAACCGTGGCCACCCTTAGTGACTGGAACTTGGATAGGCACTTGAACAGTGGGTACCTGGTAGGACAAAGGTAGCTGGATTAGGGTACAGTGGGTAGTATTGTGTATCAGGGTAGCTGAATGTGAGTAAATCGACTCCCTTGTCCAATTGTGCATGACAAAAAAGAATATTTTGTGTTCTTTTTAATGTTTTTAATGTTTATGAGATGATATGTCATGAATGCGCACAATATCACGTCATAATTCGTTTTAATGATATGATTCACATCATTGGGTGCATACAGCCCTAAAGGATAGGTTCTATAGGCTATGACACAAATAGAAAATTGGCTTATTAAGGGACCCTTGAACCTTGAGTAAGGATATACCTAACCACATGTGAAACAAAGAGTTTCGCGTGGGTCCAACAGTACACATACTCATGGGCCACCCCCAAAAAGATTAGGGATGGTTTGCGGTAATAGGGAGGACGCTTTGGCTGTCCATCAACATAATCAAGGAGACCTGCCCATCAGCACTACTTGCTATCCAAACTCAGAAGTTTGAACAGAAGAGAAGAAATTCATTTGAAATTCGTTTTTTATGCAATGGAGAAAAAGATTCTCAATCGTACAAATAAATCAACAAATTTAAATGTATTGATTAAATTTTACAATTAAGTCCAAATATCCTTATCAAGTATTCTTAAAGAAAGAACACTTGATTCGTGTTGGGGTACCCTGCAAAACAAAGCACAACAAAATAATACCCTAAAGAAGGGCAGGTTAGTTGATGCAGCAATCGTAGTCCACTTTATGCAAAATGATTACATAACTACTTCCCCAGCGGAGTCGCCAAATTGTGAACCCTCCCCCGAAGGCAAAATTATTCTAGAACGAGGTATGCTCACGTGTGTGTTTTATGAAGTCGCCACCTAGTTTATTTTTATAAGAGGAAACTAAGAAAGAACCCTAAATGACTCCAATTTTAATTAACCTAAGTCTAGATTAATTACCCCAAAGTTTAAGGCACGATCTACGAACCCGAGGTGGATCCCGAGACTATGTCATGCTGATTAACTAACCTAAGTGTAAATGCTTTGCAAGGTAAATTGATACAATTGGACCAGTAAAGTGTTTTGGTGATTTTGACTTGCCGCTCGGGGTTGGATCCCGAATGTGCCTATGTACTCTCGTTTGAATGAGAGATCATAGCCGACATAGTTCGAATAAAGCCTATTCAAAGGCATTTTGAAAGGGTATGCTTCATGCATGAGTGTGTATATGCTTCGTGCATTTTTTTTTAGGCATTTTGCCAAAGATTGATTGATTTTCTGTTTTAGGCATTTGTTGCCAAAAGGTGCTTGATTGGGCAATTTATTGCCAAAAATTGATGTTTGGGCTATTTGTTGCCAAAATGATTGATTAAGGCATTTGTGCCAAAAGTCGATGTTTGATTAGGCAATTTGTTGCCAAAGATTGGTTAGGCGATTTATCGCCAAAATGATTAAGGGCATTTGTGCCAAAGGGGTTTTGTTGGGCGATTTGTCGCCAAAATGATTAAGGCATTTGTGCCAAAGATGATATGTAATTTAGGCAATTTATTGCCAAAGAAAATGTGATATTTGGGCGATTTGTCGCCAAAAAGTGGTTATTTGAATTATAGGCAATTTGTTGCCGAAAGCGATTGATTAAACCGTAGGCAATTTGTTGCCAAAACGGGATTGATTAAACTGTAGGCAATTTGTTGCCAAAAACGTGATTGATTAAGGCTTTTAGCCACAATTATTGATTAATTGGACTTTTAGCCGAACTGTTCGAAATAAAGGCAATTACACCGTAGTTATTAATTAACTAGGCACTTTAGCCAATATGTTCAGAGTTTAGCATTAATACCACGATTATTGATTAACCGGGCATTTTAGCCTAAACTTATTTACTTAAGGCAATTTGCTGCCAAGATGACGATGGTGTGAATGCAGTTATTTAATTACAGTTTAGAGTAGAAGAGAAATATGCACAAAATACTGAAATTAAATGGGCAGAGTTTCGTTATTACCTGAGTTAATCGACGGCCGCTTCTTAGCTTCAGCTTGAAAATTTCAGATTAAGCTCCTCGTTTGGGGAATATTAATTAAAATTAATTTAATTAAGTGACCAAATATCACAACAGCAGAGTAATAAAAGCCTACACTAAATGCAGAAAAGCAGTAAAAGAACCGCAAGGAGCGTAGGAGAGAAGAGAGCGTCCGTCAACACAGACTGAGTGAGTAAAACTGTCGATTCGGGGCTTTATTTATAGGAAAAACCAGGCTGGAGGGCCGCCGCCGCGGACGGCAGCTGCTGTCACCCTATCCCGTCCACTCGCTAGTTTTTCGTTCCAAAGGCTTTTTCGGGAGTTCCGTACCTCCAAAAAATATTCCGGGACCAGTTCTGCGATCCTCGTAATTTTTCGGACGTTTCAAGTACCATATTGGCATACTTTCGGTGAACTTTCCGAATGGCCTCCGGTCCGGCCGGACTGTTTGCAGTTCGGGAAAACAGGCTTTTTGAGCCTCAAAATTTGAGTATTCACATAAATAATTTGGCTTTTCTAAAATAAAAATTAATTAGAAATTGTAGGTTAAAAGAGGCCGATTTTCCAGGCGTCGGCTTCCAACGGGCCGACGTACCTAATTCCCTTACCTAGAACCGCACACGGTTCGCCTGACCAGTTTTTCAAATAATTGGCCTTAAATAAAAATTGGGTTAAATGGAGTCATTTTTGTAAATTAAAATCGAAAACTGTCCCATTGCCGAAATAATGGGTGGCGACTCAAATATTTTTATAAGACCGATTTATCAGCACCGCGTTTCCTAAAAGGTTTTTAACACCGTTTTCCAATAATTATTCTAAACAAAATAAAAAGAAGTTTTCCGAGGTCCTTTTCCGGGGTTTTAAGGGATCTCAATGGGGGCGAAAATAGTTTGGCGACTCTGCTGGGGATTTTGCACCCACTAATCCCCAGTTATTTTTAATAATTAAGTGGTTGCAATTAGGAATTGACTCTAAAAGCCTACCTTTTTCTAAATAAAATTGATTAGGAAAGCCGATGGAAAATTGTTAATCGTCCATATGTGCTTAATTGCTTTATTTTCTTTTTTAGGATTTTTGCATTCATACCGCGTTTCTCTCTTCTCACCACATTCTACCCGTATCACCCTTCGGTACTGGTGTTAACTTTGACGGTGGATCTAGCCTAAACCTCGCGTTTTAGGTGCATCCATCCGAGAATTAACATTACTACCAACCGCAAGCCTAGTACCTTAAGGGTGCGTCAAAAGGAGTAGGCCCAACAAAGCCCGAATCCTGTTTGCGGAACCCAGACTTTGTAAGCCTAATAAGACTAAAGCCAATGCATATAGTCAAAAACCATAGTTACTTCCCCTAAGGAAATACCCGGTTCTATTTGCTGTTGTTGTGCCGCATTCATTTCCGAGAGTTGATATCGTCAATCTCAAAACCCCCTGTTGGTTGTCGAGATTAGACCAATTCCTAGGAAACAGATGTTGGAATTTATACCAATGGAATCCGTGTGTGGGAGAAATAAGGTTGGAAGGCATGCATTTCCCAACTCCCGTTCCCCTGTATGTTATAAACTGTACATATGTTGTGACATTCATGCACCATGTAACATTTTCTTTTTCAGCCATGCATCAATAAGAGCTAATTTCCGGTATGGACATTTGACCTTGGTCTTGAGACTGGACCTCAAATTCGTTTTGAATAATATAATGCAATCACTTATAGCGAATTTATACCCAAAAGAAAAGGGAGATACAAGGGGGTTGCAGTTCCTTTGTATTTTTACATTTCTCGCATTATCTGAAAATAAGTGAGAGATTACAAAATTTGTAATAAAAACAAAATGAAATCCTGCTTGGGGCCATACGTTCCAAGGCAAAAAGTAAGGATACAAAAAATATACAATGAAATAAAAATAACAAAAATCCCGCTCGGAAATTCTTTCATTCCGAGGCAAAAGTTAGGGACTTGAGAGAAAATAGTCGATCGTAAATCCAAAAGGAACAGTCGACGACAGATAATGCCCGAAATGTTCAAATACAAAATAGGTTATTGCCATATTATTCACACCGAATTTTGGGTCCAGTCGTTGAGATCGAGATCTTATTTCCATACCGGTCTTTAGCACATTAGAAACGCATTTCTCATCCTATGTGCTTTCATTTTCCCATGCATACATGCAGGACCTACTTTAACTCAGACATTTTTTGTCAGAATTGATCGTTCCCGGGAAACTGCTTCGAGAGCTTGGAACCGACGCCCTGGTCAGCGCTTAGTCCGAACATCCCCAATCCCCGAGTTTATTCCAGTCAGTTCTGTGGATTATTCAAGTTTGTCGGATTCTGATTCTGATTCAGACCCAGTGGAAATGGTTGATGATATGGAGAATGAGCCCGGATTCTCTTAAGCCCAGATAAGAACTATTGCTCAGATTGTAGCCGCTGCTCTCGCCCAAGATAGGGGACAAAATCAAACTCCTCCCGCATCAAGCAGCCAACCTGCGGTTGAAGAGAGACAAATGCCAGAACCTACTTCAGATAATCAGACCTCTGTGGGAAACACTGTCCCAATAGAGAATGATGTAATCAGGCAACTTGCTGAGCTGAAAGACAAGGTTGAGAAAATGTCTGTAGTGAAGGAAAAGGACCCAGTCACCAACTTTCATATAACCGAGTATGTCTTGCACCCAACCAGCTCCACTTCGTTCAAAACATTCAAGCATACTGTGTTTGAGGGAGATAACGACCCCCGTTCTCATCTGTCTGAATTCCTCCGGGTTTCTCAAATGAACCGATACAATGAGGAGGATGTTTTACGAGCATTCCCACAAACACTACATAAGGATTATCGGAGGTGGTACGATGGTCTAGATGTGGAGATTCAGAAGAATTGGGTCAAACTGCAGATCGCTTTTCTTATGCATTTTAAGACTGATGAGATTGACGAATTTGGCTTGCGTGATTTGGAGAGTCTGAGACAGGGGAAAGATGAAAGCTTTTCTGACTATTACAGGAGGTGGAGAACAAAGCTATACAGGGTCCAGACAAGGCCGAAGGACCAAGAGCTAATCAGAATTTTCAGTAGAAGCTTGTTACCCTTCTTTAAAGAGAGAATGTTGACCCAACCTCTCACTGATTTTGCTCTAGTTCAAAAAGCTAGTTTGAACATAGAGGAGTTGTATAAAGAGGAAAAGAAGAAGAACAGAGGGTTTGGCAACTATCGGACCTCCTACAATGACAGAAATGTCGGAAGCAGCAACCATAATCAGTCAGGAAGCAGTAATACAGTGGGGGCAGTCAATGAAAGAGTGAGGAGAGAATTCACTGACCTGGGAAGGCCCTTGAGTATAGTGTTGAGGTCATGTATCAAGAATGGAGTACTTTCAAAGCTGCCAGTCGATCCAACTAAACCTGTGCGTGGAAGGTATATGGATCGTAACTGTGATTACCATCAATGCAAGGGGCATTCAACCGATGAGTGTTTCAAGTTGAGACATGACATCCAAGATCTGATTGACAGCGGAAAAATTACCAAGCCTTCTGAGAGGAACAAGCCCAGCACCAAGAACAATCCACTCCCTCAATATCAGTACAACTATCCGCCCCGCAAGTCTCAGTCGGGTGGATCAGTCAATGCAATCGGAAGTGGATTGCCGGAAGAACTTGTGTTGGCAGAGGCTGAGTGGGAAGAACGAATGTGTGCCATGCTAAACATATGGGAAGATTGTAGCAGCGATGAAGAAGAAGGGGAGAGGCCCATGAAAATAGAGATTGAGAAGAGCATTACTGTGAAAGTGGGCGACGTACCAGAGGATGAAGACGAGCAGATCCAGCTCGCAATTCAGAAAAGTTTAGCTGATCAAGAAGAGCGATGGTGTTATAGCAGCGAAGAGGATGTGAATGAGGTAGGCATCCAGAGCTTAACCCGAAGCGGGCGAGTATACAATCCCGATAGCAATGTACAGGCTAAGGGAAAAGAAGTTGCTGCTGATGGCATGAAGAAGAAGACAACAGAGAAGGGCGGAGAAGAGCCAAAAGAAAAGAAGAAGGAAGAGGAAGTAGTGAAAGTGCAGAAGAAGACTGTCGAGGTAGGTGAGAGCAGTCAAAACTGAGCACCCAGCGGTGTAACTGCCAGTTCAGTGTTAAGCCAATTGCAGAGGACAAGGGCAGATATTTCATTATGGGATTTGCTGATAACATCCAAAGAGCATAGGGAATCTTTGTTGGAAGCCATGACCTTTGTCAGAGTGCCTGCTCGGATCTAGAGTTTAGATATGATCAATGTGCTGCAGCGCAGAATTGGCGAAATCACTTTCTTTGATTCGAATCTCCCGCCAGAACGAAGAAACCACTTCAAACCCTTGTACATTCAGATTGCCGTTAACGGGCGTGACACCCGAAATGTAATGGTGGATAACGGGTCAGCCCTGTGTGTGTGCCCATTGAAGATGCTATCCAAGTTCAAAATTGAGGAGTCAGAACTTGAACCATCAAACATGGTGGTCAAAGCTTATGACAATACAATGCGTAATGCAAAAGGAACTTTCAGAGCGAAGATCTCCGCAGGGGCCGTAGAGAGCTGGGTGGATGTGGTTGTTCTTGATATTCTGGCCAACTATGCTCTGTTGTTGGGGAGGCCGTGGCTCCATCCTCTAGGTGCAATTCCGTCTACCCTACACAGAAAAGTGAAGATTCCATAGGGTACGGAGGTGGTGACCGTTAACGCGCAAGAAGACTTGAATGTTGCAACTATAGAAGGCTTGGAGGTGGCAGTGCCGTTGTTTGGTTTCCAAGTGGCAGTGATTGATGTGCCCACTAATGAGAGTAAGAGTGCAGTAAACAGGATGAGCCCTTTTTCGAGGAAAATGATGAAAAAGATGCAGTGGTAGTATGGTAAAGGGCTAGGCCGGGAGCTACAAGGAAGGTTTGAACCTCTCTCATCAGCATATGGACAACAAGATAGACGCGGGCTAGGGTATTCAGAGAACAGAAAGAAGGAGAAGTCTGAGATCTGGTCTCCGGTTAGAGGGCCAAATCTGAATCATATTTTCTTTGTCCCACAAGCTGCAGGAGAATTTCAAAGTAGGGGGAAAGACCTACCCCGGCCTGGAAATATTCATGACAGACTTTGAGGAGGAACTAATCAAGTCTCCTGAACCTTCCTTGGAACAGCTGGTTGAAGGAATACAGTTCATAGTGGGTATGACGCAAGCAGGCACTGAAGCTGAATGGTCGAAGAAGATATCCGAGTTTGAAGACTTTTTGGGGATTGGGGATGAAGCTTCCAAGATGGTGCAAGAGCAGAGAGCCAAGGCACGGATCCTCCAGTCGGTATTAGTTGCTGAAGACGCCGAAGAGGCAGAGAGGAAGGCGCTGAAGATGATAGAGCTTGAAGAGAAGAAAGTAGAAGCCACCCCGGAAGAAGAAGAAGATGCAGATGCAGATGAAGTGATTCAGGCAATAAAGAACACTTGTGATGAATGTATTGAGCATGCAATTAATCCTGTATTTTGCTTTTCTGATGTTTGTTTTGAGAACAATATGGATGGTTTTCCTTTATTATTTCAATCAATGGAAGTGAACTTTGACTATTTGTTTTCTTGTTTTCCTGATTGTCATGTTCATGGCATTGATTATACCACACGCATATTTGAATAAATGCATTGCATCATTTTGCATTTAACTTAAGCACCACTGAAGATCCTAAAATAATCGAAATCGGATCAGACTTTAAACCTGAACTTAGACAGGATCTTCAAGAATGTTTCAGAAGAAATTCAGAGGTATTTGCCTGGAGCTATGCTGACATGCCAGGAATCGACAGATCAATAACAGAGCACTTCATTCCTACTGATCTAAGTGTTAA
The DNA here is from genome assembly GCF_041381405.1 of Jatropha curcas. Lineage (NCBI taxonomy): Eukaryota > Viridiplantae > Streptophyta > Magnoliopsida > Malpighiales > Euphorbiaceae > Jatropha > Jatropha curcas. Next base: position 16,983,458 of record NC_143153.1, read on the forward strand.
GCCGGTGAAACAGAAAAGGAGACGGGTCAGACCAGAATGGCAGGATAAGATCAAAGCTGAAGTCCAGAAGCAGTTGGATGCAGGATTCTTAGAAGTAGTACACTATCCGGAATGGTTGGCCAATATAGTACCTATACTGAAGAAAGATGGGAGGATAAGGGTCTGTGTCGACTACAGGGACCTGAACAAAGCTACGCCTAAGGATGACTTTCCACTTCCGCATATAGATGTTTTGATCGACAGTGCTGCCAGAATGAGATGTTATTCTATCATGGACGGATTTTTCGAATACAACCAAATACTGATGGCCTTAGTGGACAAGCATAAGACTGCCTTCACCACGGATTTTGGTACCTTTTGCTATAAAGTGATGCCATTTGGACTGAAGAACGCCGGGGCAACATATCAGCGAATGGCTACAACATTATTTCATGATATGATCCATAAAGGATTGGAAGTATATGTAGATGACATGGTGATCATGACAAGAACACAGGAAGAGCACGCAGAAATGCTAGAAAAGTTCTTCGCACAGGTCAGGCAGTACAATCTAAGACTCAATCCCAAACAATGCGTATTCGGAGTAACAAAAGGGAAGTTGTTAGGTTTTGTTGTAGGACCTAACGGGATTGAGGTTGATCCCGACAAAATAAAAGCCATTCAGGATATGGAACCACCAAGAACAGAACGTCAGGTGAGAAGCTTCTTGGGTAAAATTCAGTACATCAGCAGGTTTATTTTGAGGTTATCCATCACTTGTGCTCTAATTTTCAAGCTACTTAAGAAGAATCAGCCGGTTAAGTGGAACGAGGACTGCCAGAAAGCCTTTGATCACATAAAGAAGTATTTGATGAATCCACCAGTGCTAAGTTCGCCTAGACCAGGAGAACCTCTGATCCTGTATTTGTCTGTAGAGGATGCAGGAGTTGGAGCAATGTTGGTACAGCCAGACGCCGCCGGAGTAGAAAAGGCCATTTATTACATTAGCAAGAAACTACTGCCTATCGAGGAGAAGTACAATTTGGTGGAGAAAACGTGTATGGCAGTAGTATGGTCGATAAAGAAGTTGAGGCCTTACTTTGATTCCTTCAGGGTCACTTTCGTTTCCAAAATTGATCCTCTGAAGTATCTGCAGAAAACACCTACTCTAGAAGGATGGTTGTCTAAGTGGCTAATTCAGATGTCTAGTGTGGATGCAGAGTTTGTAATGAAGAAAACGGTCAAAGGTCGAGTTATGGCAGAGTTCCTAGCTGAAAACCCAATTACAGATGACGAACCATGGGAATTGGAGTTCCCAGATGAGCACTTGCTGTGTATCGAAACAGGGGCTTGGAAATTGTACTTTGATAGATCAGCCAACAGAAATGGAGCCGGAGCTGGTATTGTAATAGAAGCACCTAATGGCGAGGTCACCACAATGTGCAAGAGATTGTTGTTTCCGGTCACTAACAATATGGCTGAATATGAAGCATGCATCATGGGAATGGAAGCTCTTCTTGCATCTGGTGCTAAGGAGGTCGAGGTAATAGGAGATTCGTTATTGGTTATTGAACATGCCAACGAGAGACGGAAAGTAGAGGAAGAGAGATTGAAGCCCTATGTTGAGTACTTATTGAAGAAGGCAGCACTTTTCGATAAGATCACCTTCACTCACATAGGAAGAACCTATAACAGAATTCCGGATGCCTTGGCAAATTTAGCATCGGCTTGGCAGGATTTGAGTAAAGTCCCGAAGAAGCCGTTCATCATTACCGCGGCAAATATCCCGTGCTATGAAGAACATTTTATGAACCAGGTTGAATCAGAAGAAGAACCTTGGTTTACGGATATTCTGCGGTATATGAAAGACGGAACCTTTTCTGATGATGCGACGAGAGAAGACCGTGCAGTTCTCAGAAAAATGGCTTTGAATTATGTCCTGGCTGATGGTGAACTTTATAGAAGAGCTTGGGACGGAATGCTGCTAAGATGCGAGAGCAAAAAGGAGGGAGAAGAAATAATGAAGAACGTCCATGAGGGGGTTTGTGGTACTCATTTAAGTGGCATGAGCTTAGCCAGAAAAATCATGAGGCAAGGTTATTTTTGGATGCAGATGGAAGGTGATTGCGTCAATTATGTGCGTCATTGCAAAGCATGCCAATATCATGACAATAAAAGCCACTTACCTGCTGTTGAACTCCATCCGACAACTCCCTCTTGGCCTTTTTTTGCATGGGGCATAGATATTATCGGAAAAATCACGCCAGCAGCATCGAACGGCCATCAGTATATATTGGTTGTAGTGGACTAATTTTCTAGATGGATTGAGGCTCAATCTTACAAAACCTTAACCGCCAAACATGTGGCTAGATTCATTGAACAGAACATTTTCTGTCGCTATGGTGTGCCCCATCACATAGTTACAGATAATGGTTCTCATTTTCAAGCGGATGTTGGTCAGTTGCTTTATAGGTACAAGGTTGAGCATCACCACTCTTCTCCTTATCGCCCTCAGGCTAATGGTGTAGTAGAAGCTGCGAATAAGGAGATTAAAAGAATCCTGTCGAAGATGTGTGAAAGGTACAGAAGCTAGGCCGAGAAACTTCCTTTCGCGCTCTGGGGGCATCGCACTACCTTCAAATCAGTAAATGGAGCCTCTCCTTTTGAACTTGTATATGGGATGGAGGCAGTGTTACCGATAGAGCTCGAAAAGAAGTCTCTCAGGGTTTTGATAGAAGCTGGTCTGACCGAGGAAGAATGGGTCAAGAAGAGGTATGAAGATTTGGCGCTCTTAGATGGAAGAAGACTGAATGCTCGATTCCAGGATCAGATGAGAAAGAGAAGGATTGCTCGTTTCTACAACAAACGGGTACATCCAAGGGCTTTAAAGAATGAAGATTTGGTATTGATCAGATTATTGGATCATGAAGCCCAGAATCATCTTGGTGGGAAATTCAAACCCAACTGGCATGGACCGTTCAGAGTTCAGAAGCTATTAGCTAAAGGTGCCGCTGAATTAATTACCATGGAAGGGAAGCCTGTCAACCGGATTGTCAATCAGGATCAAATGAAAAGATTTTATGCCTGAAATGATGATTTCGATTAAAAAAAAAAAAAAAAAAAAAAAAAAAACTAGCTAAGTTGAAAACCCGAAAGGGCGGCTTAGGCAAGAAATAAGCTCGCTAGGTTGAAAACCCGAAAGGGCGGCCTAGGCAAAAGTTTGAGCGTGAATAAAAAAAAATAAAAACAAAATTTTCGAGATCAACGCGTGGTGCTTAGTTTAAATGCGAAATCTATGCCATGCGTTCGTGACAGATTTGTGATTGGTTACTCAATGCCATCAGCTTGACTTGAAGGAGAATAGGAAAATGAGTAGTTAGAATAAATGACCATTGTATTAAAATAAGTTTTCTTTACTTCTGTATAATGTTGAAAAGAAGTAAGATTAATAAAGGATTTGAATTTCAAAATTTTCTTCCTTTTGTTTTGGGGTTATGGTCAAAGAATGCAATACCTTCCTATCTGATTATCTGCTTATCCGATCGAGATTGACTCATCTGGTTTAAAATGTTCTGGCTGTTGGTCCTGCCTAAGCAATGAGTTCTTTTAAACACTGATCAGAAGGACGGACACCATTTTCTCAGCGATTTCCCTGGAAAGATCAATATAAAACCATGGATAAAACCTTAGTACTCATATAGGTTCATGCATACATAAAGGAGTTACATATGTCGTTTTTGTTTGATCTGTGCAGGTAATAAAATAGTCACTCCTTTCTTTTTGTTTCCAAGTATAAGCTTTTATCTTTACAAAATAATTCATTTTTATAAGCTTTCATTTATTAACCCGGGGGCAGGAGGCCCAAATGACTAACACAACAAATGATTTCGAAAGAAAAGATTTGTTGTCTTTTGTTGATTCATGTGTGCAGAAAGCAGGAATTAATAAAGACGGAGTCATCGGAGTCATTAATTAAAAGAAAGCAGTACATTAATTAGGAGCTCATGGCCTGAGCATAAAAGAAGACAGAGAAGAAAAACAACAAACAACATCTTATTCTAGTAGGGCCTATCATTAGAGGCCGATCTTCACAGAACCCAGCATCATCATGGGGTGTAAAACCAATTGACATATGCGGGCGTCACAGTGTCCTGCATCGTTCCTTCATCTAGGTACCTGGTGTTTCGATTTTGCCAACGGTCAGCCAAATTGGTCAACAGATGCGGCGTTATCAGACCACTTTCAAAGTTATGGACTCGGGGAACACGCTGTATCATCCCATACTGACGGCTAATCCTATCTGGGAAATAAGCCATGGAACGGTCTAGACTGGCATACAACACATAGTTGAGGTTCATGCTTCTGGTAGTGACCAGTCTGATCCTCCACTAAGGACAAGTCCACCGAATTGTAGGGTTATCCCCAAAATCGAAGCGTCCTCGAGTTCAAGACCGAAAATTGGCAGGACCATAGGTTGGAATCAAACGAGCTGGGACCGGAAGAATGAAGCTTAATTTGTCTAGAGCTCAGGCTTGCAACAACATGGGACAATCGCGATGATGAACATTGAAGTTGGTGATGTGAAGGGCGATATCCCTAACCCAACACATCGTCTCTCCCATGATCATCATGAAGACAGTATGATGGTACATTTGCATATCACGAACCACTGTCAGAAGTCGGAAATCTCCAATTCCAGGTTGGCGATTCTTCATGGCATACACATTCAACAGCAAGAAGCAGCAAGCTCGAATCCAAGAGGGATCCAGATCCATGGACAGAACCTTACTCAGAAAAGGCTCCAAAGGAAGACCTTGATCCGTGTTTATGCCATCAGGGAGATAAATCAGGAAGAACCTTACACAGGGTCACAATCTTGGATAGATCATACCTAGGGCCTGGGGGCAAAGCCGGAGTTTCATCTTGTTCAGGATGATGATCCATCACAGCACACATTTCCTCATAGGTCGGAGTTACTTCAGAGTCTTCAAACCGAAAAACCGTGGTGTTAGGATTGAAATGTGTGACGAGCCAAGAAAAGAAGCCATGGTTGGGTTTTAAGTCTTTGAAATATTTCAGCCAAACGAGTTGGTTCATAGGGGAAATTCGCCATAGGTCGTCCGGAAAGGATTGGACGAAGGATGAAACTTGATTTTTGAAGGCCATGGAAAAGGATTATCTAAGAAACGGAAGTGCTTTGAATGCTGGAAGTGAAGGAGACGTAAAGGGAAGCCTCCATTTATAGAAGTGTAAAGGGCCTAATGAACGAAGCACCATCATGATTATTTGACCTGATATCTATTGCCAATGGTGGGTGAAAGGGCATTTATGCACCAATCGCTCCGTTAGTTGGATATTTAAGCCTGCATTAATAAGAAGGACAGTTAGTACAATGAGGAGGTTGAGTCTTTATGACCGCATTAACCGCCTTCTCAGGTAAGTACTACGATCCACTTCTGTTTATGAATTGATTTTTGTCGTATTTCATTTTAGGTTCATTATTTTATTCTTTATTTATTTTATTTTATTTCATTTATTCATTTACAATAAATTAGTCCATTAACTGCTAACGAGGTGGACCACTATTGTGAATAAATGGGACACCGCTATTTTGTGTTTTTGTGTTTGTATTTTGTTTTTGTAGGAATAAGATCTCACAGCTGTAAAATATAAATGTGTACGATAATGTAATAAAAGCATAATACTGTAAAAAATGTAAATGATATCATAAAATTAATCAAACTGTACAATCATCCTACAAACTACAAAACGTTCAAAATGTTCAAAAATGGCTGAAACGTGGAGACAGGGCTACCGACGCCTCCGGCTCGAACCAGCAATCGCCTGAGGGGGTGGAGACGGTGGTGCATCATCGGAAGAGGAACCGTCATCGTCCTCCTTGGAGAAGTCTAGCGGGATACCCTCCACCTCTAGCCTCGTCCGGAGCCGATCCACCTCCATCTAGAGTCGGGCCATAGCGCCGGACTGGCGAGACTGGTGCCTCCGCAGTCTCCCGATCTCCAAATCCTGTAAAAGCAGACGTATGTAAGAAGATTTGCAAAGAATAAGAAGCAAAAAGGTAAATGTGTGTAAAATTGGTACCCGCTCGTGACGCTCAGAATAGAGCTGGGCGATGAAAGACCGAGCAAAGCCAAATCTCTGGCAAACCTCCAGGTATCTCTGAGCAGGCACCCGCAAGCACAGGAAGATGTTAAAAAAAAAAAAGACTCATTCAGGTAAAAAATTCTTAACTTTGTAAATTCAGTTTATTACTCACATGTGTGGTATGCTCAGGATCTAGCTGCGGTAGTGGAGGAGCCTGCCTGAGATCAGCAGGAATGACGATGCCCGATCCCAGGCCCAGACCAGGATCCAGCACCACCTCCATGCCCGGTGGGAATGGGACATCGCCCAATACGACCCCCGCCGGTCCAGCCGGAGCAGCAGCCGCCTCTACCTCAGCTGCAGCCTCAGCTCTGTAATGGGCTGCTGTCTTATGCTTCTTCCGCTCCTGCAACAAGTCACAGAGGAAGATACTTAGTCAGTTGATTAAACAGTTGAAGAAAAATAAATAAGGTTGAAAATAAGAAGATCACCTGGGTGTACTCCAGGATCTCTGGAAGCCGAGCCTGCATCCGAGTGGAGAAGTATGCGGGGTAGTCACTAGCAGACAGAAAGCCACCAGCTGCGGAGCCCTCGTACTCCTCCTCCCTATCCTCTGCAGTCATGCCCTCCAGCATGCACATATGGCGAGGAGGAGCATGAGGCACTCGCCGCTGTGCCGGGGTCGCCGAGATATCAAAGACTCTCTCCCCCAGGAAGTACCGATCAAGCCAGTACCCCTGCAGAAGGAGTCTAAATCGAGTGTGTAGCTCCGCGACCTCGCGACCCGGATAAGTACTCCATGCTTCTCCCTCCCAGGGAGTCAGAAGTAGCTGCAAAACAGATGAATCAGTACTTATATAGTAAAAGAGATGGGAAATAAAGCTAAGTCACTTAGGAGGTTTTTCTACTTACATCAGACAGCGCCCTCTCATTAAGGAAGCTCCTCCAGTACTCAGGATCCTCGGTACTGGCATAGGTATTATGGCAGTGTGCCAGATACCGAGGGATCCGCCGAGACTCAGTTAGAGTGTCACCGCTCGGACCGCCTGGGTAGATACGGTACTCATAAGCCCACACCTGCAGTAAAGATTACAGTGATGTCAGTGTACAGTTGGACAGTTGAAAATAAAATGACAAGAAAGAAAGGTGAAGAGATTAAGAATATACCTCCAGTGGCCGAATGAACTGCCAGTTCGACTCACCGCTACCACGGGTCCAGACATCCAGACCGTGATAGAGATGAGCCAAAGCTAGAGTGGCCCAGTCGAAGGACCCGACCTGGCCCAAGTCCCTCAGGCATACTAGCACCGCTGGATCTCCCTTATTCTGGGAGGTGCATAGTAGCTGAGACGAGATGATATAGAAGAGAAAGGACCAAGCAGCCTGGTCCCTCTCCTCCCGAGTATAAGCAGGGGCAGCAGGCCGGGTCTCCACTGGCAGCCTCGTCCTGATCCTCTCGGCCCAGAACCGATAGACAACCTCATATGACACGCATCCTTGCGTGGTGTACCTGGTCTAGGTGGTCACACCGAGCAAGGAGCGGACCAACTGAGCTCCGAGAGTAACGGTCTGGTACCGAGGGTCCAAGGGAGCGACTGGACCAGCAAATCGAAGACCCGTGATGGCAGCGTCATCTCCCCAAAGCCAAACACAAACGTATGCATGCAGTCGTTCCACTGCTCCATTAGAGCGTACCGCATGGCGGGTGGAAAGCGAGGCTGTGTGCGGCGGAGCCCCGCAGCATAATCGCCGAAGCCGGCAGCAACTACCCGAGCACACATGGGCGGGTCCAGCAGATCCCAGAATGCCGATGCATCAGTGGACGATCCACCCAAGCGGGCCTTGCCCAGATCAACCTGTGTAAGCAAAGTTTCAATTTAAATAAATATTATAGTGACAATTGTTTATTTTTGTTCTATGATAGGGAAAATTAGAAATTCAAGCCTCGGGTTAAACCGTAGCTGCGTCACGCAACTACATAGCCGCGTCATGCGTCTACACAGCTGCGTCACGCAGCTTGCCCAAGTTGCGCACCCTGAAGAACAGCTGCGTCGCACACCTCAGTACCTGCGCCACGCAACTCCATAGCTGCATCACGCAATTGTTCAAAGCTTGGCATCCTAAGAACAGATGCGCCACACATCTCCACAGCTACGCCATGCATCTCAACAGCTGCGCCACGCAACTGTTCAAGGCCTAGCCTCGTTGACGAACAGTCGCGTCCCGGAACTGTTCTTCCAAAGAACAGTTGCGTGACGCAACTGTCGTAGGTACGCAGAAAACTAACCTATTGATTCAAATTCATTGTGTTTGTGTTATTTCTATGCATTTTTCAGGGCAAAATAAGTCACAGGGAAGATGGCATCAATCATTCATCAACAATTCAATCATTTAAACGCATGTAAGGGGTGAAATCCTAAGTTCAGGAAAGCTAGGGTTCTCTGGCGCCTCGAACAGTTGCATCACGCAACTGTTCGCACAGGAACAGTTGCGCACGCAACTCCTTCCTGCGTGGCGCAACTGCCGACGCATGCACAGACTAAAATTTCAACCAAATCACCAACTTTATGAATCGAAAGCAAGAAAATTGAAGAAAATTTTACTTACCTCGGTCTGAAAGCCACGCATCCGGCTAGTCTCGTAGCACACCGGGAACTCGATACCCGGCAACGGGAGAAGCTGCAGTGGTCGCGTCCCCAAGTCAGCGGATTCCGGCTGACCGGCACTGGCTCGCCGTCAAAAGTCGGGATATCCGGGATCGCTCCTAAGGTCTCCATCTCCGAAGTATAGGCGAAAGCAGGGATTTCAGAAAGTTGAGACATTATTTTTTGGTTGAAAGTTCAGAGAATTCTCAGATTGCTTATTTGAGATAAGTGAAAATGAATTGGTTAAGAAGAAACTTACTTATAGTAAGTGATTGGGCCCAAGCCCACTTCTCCAAGCCCAAAGAAGGGGCCCATCATCTTTTATCAAGCCCAGAAGGCCCATACGGCCCATCTAACGCCTGTAACAACCCGTTCAAGCAATTTGACGGTGGTATGCGGCTCACACACTTCAACAATTTTGCCTACTCACCGCACAGGGGGCAGGAGCATCAAATTGCCCAGATTGCCCTCAGGTAAGTTTTCTTCCAACCACTGCATCAGGAAGGGTATACCTGAAAATTCAAACTCAAAATTTTTATGCCCAAATTTTTGCTAAATTTTTGCAAAATTATTAACCCAAATTTTGACAATAAATATTGAAAAGTATTCCTAAAAAGCTAATATTTTTTGTCCTAGATTGGAATTCCGGACTGGGGGCAAAAGTATAATCTTTTGCCCTGATGCAAATCCTTTATTTTATGATTAATGCATGGGGACATGTGATGTCCCAACTATTTTTCTAACAAAAGGCAAGGTCTGTTTGTACACAGATATTGCTCTTTTTCTTGTGAACAATTTTTCAGGCCAATCAGTGATGGTTTTTCGAAGCTGATAGGGTCCACTTAGCAATGATGGTGTATTGCGAAGCTGTTCGGATTAATTCTCCTACTGATTAGTGATGGTGCATTGCGAAGCTGATCAGAATAATTTCAACCTCCAAACAGTGATGGTGTTTGAACTCTCTTTCCCGGTCAATGATGGTGAATTGCGAAGTTGACCAGGGCAAAACCAACGTCTTTCGAGCCGATCAAATCGAGTCTCGAGGATGTCTCTACTGATTCGACTAGAGCCGACGAAAGCCGATCAAACCGAGCTGAGTAGGTGGCCAGATGATCAAATTAAAACCCTTCAAGCCGATCAAACCGAGCTTCGAAGGTATCTTCATCAAACCAAATTGTGGATATCCCTACTGATCCGACTGGAGCCGACGAAAGCCGATCAAACCGAGCTGAGTAGGTGGCCAGATGATCAAATTAAAACCCTTCAAGCCGATCAAACCGAGCTTCGAAGGTATCTTCATCAAACCAAATTTTGGATATCCCTACTGATCCGACTGGAGCCGACGAAAGCCGATCAAACCGAGCTGAGTAGGTGGCCAGATGATCAAATTAAAACCCTTCAAACCGATCAAACCGAGCTTCGAAGGTATCTTCATCAAACCAAATTTTGGATATCACTACTGATCCGACTGGAGCCAACGAAAGCCGATCAAACCGAGCTGAGTAGGTGGTCAGATGATCAAGTCAACTTAACATCTTTCCAAGCCGATCAAACCGAGCTTCGAGGATGGTTGCCAGATTGAAGGTGCGTCAATGGACCACTTTAACATTAATTGTTTATACAATTAATGATAAAGTGGGGGGGCAAACTGTTGACGCGTAATTTTATGCCCCCACCTAACCCGATGATGATATAAGGATAAGGAATAGGGAATCACGGTCAACCAGAAGTGTTTTTAAACCAAAATTTGATTTAAATCGGTTCAAAGAATCTGACCTGCGTTAGGGTTGCATCACGCAGGTGCCTGCGTGACGGCACTCATAGTTGCGTCACGCAACTCTGACCAGGACGACATCATTTGGACAGGCTCGTGTAACGGTCTGCACTGTTTGTATGGATACGCGGCAACTGTACGAAAAGTAAGCTGCGTCACGCAGCTGCTACCTGCGTGACGCAGCTTTGTTCTGTTGCCCTACCCATATAAATACAACATTTTCATTTCTAAACGGGACTTTTCTCTCATTTTTCTCTGGACTTTGGCATTTTAGATTGAGAGAAATCTTATTGCAGCTAGGGTTTTCCCCAAGAACTCTAGTGAGTAACCTTGAGGAAGATCAAGCCATTAGAAATATAGATTGAAAACTTAAAAAACACAAAAAGACAGAAAAAGAGAGAAAAGGAAGAAAAGAAACGTTCTTATTGCTAAAACTTGGTGCTAAACGCTTCTGGGATCGTGAAGTCTTGTTCCTAAATCATCTAAATCATATGCAATCCTCGAATCTGAGGGTTAGGTAATCATCTAAACCTTCCTTTTCATTTTTAGTTATTTGTGAAAAATCTTATTTTCTTAGTATTTGGTTAGTTTGGTGTTGATTAAACAATATTTTGCCCATTTCTGAGTGTTTTTGAGTTATATTAAACATCTGTTAATAAAAAGAACACGTAAAAAGAGTAGTTTGAAAGGTAGTTACGGACCAGAGCAGCTGCGTGACGGAACTGTTCATGTCCAAAAGACCTTGACTTTACTTGGACCACCTGCGTGACGGAACTGTTCGTGGGAGTAGTTTTTATTTCGATTTTATGCTTTTATTTAATGTTATATCTTAAATAAATAATTAATGAAACTGGAAATTTTAATAAGGTCACGAACAATCGCGTCACGCAACTGTTCTTCATAGAACAGCTGCGTGACACAACTGTTCTAGGGTTCCAGAACACTTTTTTATTTTATTTTAATTTCATGACATTAAACAAATGTTCAACTTTAATTCGAGAAATGACCAATAATGGGAAAATTGTGTTCTAATCAAATCAAACAAATTAATTTACTATGATTTTGAGATTTTTAGGATTTATTATTTATATTGTTGAAATTATATTATTAAATCCGGTTTGTGGCCCGCCTTTAACCATAAGGCAAGAGCGGGTCTTTAATTATTTCTGTTATGGGTGGATGATGAATGTGATGATTTATTATGAATGCAATGAATGAACCTATTTGGGGCGATTAATTAATTTTCCACATAGGAGCTCGGTTCGATTTAATCGGGTTGGGTTTAATTAAATAATTTGGCTTTTCTAAAATAAAAATCAATTAGAAATTGTAGGTTAAAAGAGGCCGGTTTTCCCGGTGTCGGCTTCCAACGGGCCGACGTACCTAATTCCCTTACCTAGAACCGCACACGGTTCGCCTGACTAGTTTTTCAAATAATTGGCCTTAAATAAAAATTGGGTTAAATGGAGTCATTTTTGTAAATTAAAATCGGAAACGGTCCCATTGCCGAAATAATGGGTGGCGACTCAAATATTTTTATAAGACCGATTTATCGGCACCACGTTTCCCAAAAGGTTTTTAACACCGTTTTCCAATAATTATTCTAAACAAAATAAAAAGAAGTTTTCTGAGGTCCTTTTCCGGGGTTTTAAGGGATCTCAATAGGGGCGAAAACAGTAGCTGACTCAGTACTGAACTTGCTGTTACGTCGCTTGGTACTCTGTTTTGACTACTTTCACCCACTTCAGTAGCCTTCTTTTGTGCTTTCCCCACTTCATCTTCCTTCTTCTTCTCCTTGGGCTGTTCTTCACCCTTATCTGATGTTTTCTTTCCTGTCCCATCGATGACAACTCCTTTTCCTTTGTCCAAGGATTTGTTGTCTGGATTGTACACATGACCGCTTCGGGTCAAGCTCTGGATGCCAACTTCATTTACGTCCTCATCACTACTATAGTACCATTGGTCTGCTTGATCAGCCAAACTTTTTTGAATTGCAAGCTGAATCTGCTCATCTTCATTATCTGGTATTTCTCCCACCTGGACTGTGATACTCTTCTCAATTTCAATTTTCACCGGCTTCCTTTGTCATCCCAGATGTTCAACATGGCACACATCCTTTCTTCCCATTCTGCTTCTGCCAATACCAGTTCTTCCGGCAAGCCACTTCCAATTGCATTAATTGATCCACCTGTTGAAGGCTTATGAGGTGGATAATTATACTGGTATTGTGGTAAGGGATTATTCTTTGTGCTCGGCTTATTGCGCTCAGAAGGCTTGGTTATCTTCCCACTATCTATCAAATCTTGTATTGCATGCCTAAGCTGGAAGCAATTATCAGTAGAATGACCCTTGCATTGGTGATACTCGCAATCCTAATCAAGAAATCTACCCCGAATAGGCTTAAATGGATTAACTGGTAGCTTTGACAGCACACCGTTCTTGATGCAGGACCTCATGACCGTGCTTAAAGGTCTACCTAGATCCGTGAACTCCTTTCTCACTTTCTCGTTAACAGCTCCAACGGTATTGCTACTCCCCGACTGGTTTGTAGCAGCATTTCCAGCATTTCTACTTTGATCAATGTAGGAAGACCGGTAGTTGCCAAACCCCCGGCTTTTCTTCTTTTCTTCTTTGTACAACTCTTCAATGTTCAACCCAGCCCTTTGCACTAGAGAAAAGTCGGTGAGAGGTTGGGCCAGCATCCTCTCCTTGAAGTAAGGCAGCAAGCTTCGACTGAAAATCCTGATCAGCTCTTGGTCCTTTGGCCTTGTCTGGACCATGAACAGCTTTGTCCTCCATCTTTTGAAATAGTCGGAGAAGCTTTCATCCTTTTCTTGCCCTAAGCTCTCCAAATCACGCAGGCCGAACTCATCACTGTTGTGAATACTCAAATTTTGAGGCTCAAAAAGCCTGTTTTCCCGGACTGCAAACAGTCCGGCCGGACCGGAGGCCATTCGGAAAGTTCACTGAAAGTATGCCAATATGGTACTTGAAACGTCCGGAAAATCACGAGGATCGCATAACTGGTCCCGAAATATTTTTTGGAGGTACTAAACTCCCGAAAAAGCCTTCGGAATGAAAAACTAGAAAGTGGACAAGCCACGGCGGCGGCGCCTGCCGTCGACGGCGAGTGCTCCGGCCCTCCATGGCGGCTGTGCCCGCCCTCAATGGCGGCGACAGCGGCCGCCCTCCAGCCCGGGTTTTCCCTATAAATACAGCCCCGGTGCGACTTTTTTACTCACTCAGTCTGTGTTGACGGACGCTCTCTTCTCCCCTACACTCCTTGCGGTTCTTTTACTGCTTTTCTGCATTTAGTGTAGGCTTTTATTATTCTGCTGTTGTGATACTTGTTCACTTAATTGAATAAATTCTAATTAATATTCCCCAAACGAATCTGGAATTTTCAAGCTGAAGCTAAGAAGCGGCCGCCGATTAACTCAGGTAATAACGAAACTCTGCCTGTTTAATTTCAGCATAATTTGCATAATTTCTCTTCTACTCCAATTCTGAATTAAACTGCTGCATAAATGCATTCACGCCATCGATTTGGCAAATAAACTGCCTCAATTAAATATGATTAAGCTTAAATGCCCGGTTAATTAACAATCGTGATGTTAAAGCCTAAATCCGATAATTTGGCTAAAGTATCTAGTCAATTAATGACTACGGTATGATCGCCTTTGTTTCGAACAGTCCGGCTTAAGTCCAATTAATCAATAATTGTGGCTAAATAGCCTTAATTGACCACATTTTTTTTTGGCAATAAATTGCCTATATTGCAATTCAATTGATCACTTTTGGCAAACAAATTGCCTATAAGTAAGATTAACCATTTGTAGCGACAAATCGCTTAAATCGAAGCTTTGGCAAAATGCCTTGAATTAATCAATCTTTTGGCTAAAAGCATTAAATCAATCAATTTTGGCGACAATCGCCCAATCAACACTTTTTGGCAAACAAATTGCCTAAATCAACCCATTTTGGCTAAAAGCCTTCAAATAATCAATTTTGGCAACAATTGCCTAAATCACATCAACTTTTGCAACAAATTGCCTAAATCAATCTTTTTGGCTAAAAGCCTTAAATCAACACTTTTGGCAACAAATGCCTAAAACAACAAATCAATCAAACTTTGGCAAAATGCCTAAACAAAATGCACAAAGCATACACACACTCATGCATTAAGCATACCCATTCAAAGCCCTTTAAAAAAGGCCTATCGAACTACGTCGACTTTGATCTTCCATTCAAACGGAAGTACGTAGGCACGTTTGGGATTTAACCCCGAGCAGCAAGTCGAAATCACTTAAACATTTCATTCGTCCGATTACATCATTTACCTTGCAAAGCATTCATTCATTGGTTAGTTCATCAACATGATATGGTCTCGGGATCCACCTCGGGTTCGTAGATTGTGCCTTAAACATTGGGATAATTAATCTAGTAATTAGGTTAATTAAAATTAGAGTCAACTTAGGGTTTTTTCCTAGTTTACCCTAAAATAATTAAACAAGGTGGCGACTCACACATTCACGTGCATTTCTGCCCTTAGTCATATTCATTATATGCCTATTTTCGGGGGAGGGGTTCACAACTGTCATCTGTTTTGAAGTGCTTGAGGAAAGCAGTCTAAAGTTTGACCCAATCTCGCTGCGTCTCCATATCTAAGCTGTCATACCATCTCCTGTAGCTTTTATGCAACGTTTGAGGAAATGCCCGTAAGACATCTTCTTCATTATATCGATTCATCTGCGCAACGCGAATGAACTCAGACACATGAGACCTTGGGCCGTTATCCCCTTTGAATATGGTATGCTTGAAAGTCTTGAATGAAGTAGAACTTGTGGGCTTTAGAACATATTCAGTCACATGGAAATTGGTAACAGGGTCTTTCTTGTTCGAAATAGACATTTTCTCCACTTTATCTTTCAGTTCCGCCAATTGCTTAATTAGATCATTCTCAATCGGAGCAGCATTACCAGCAGAGGCTTGGTTACCCGAGGTGGGTTCTGGAATCTCCCTTTCCTCAACTATAGGTTGGTTACTTGAAGCAGGAGGAACCTAATTCTGTGCCCTCTCTTGGGCAAAAGCAGCGGCTATTATCTCAGTAATAGCCCTTAGCTGGGCCGAGGAAAAGCTAGTATCATTCACATTACCGTAAGCCATCTCAACCAGATCTGAATCAGAAATCGCAACAGGCAAACTTGAACGGACCACAGGACTAACCAGAGCAGGCTCGGGGATTGGGGACACTCTGACCAAACGTTGACCAGGGCGCCGGTGCCAATTTCTCGAAGTGATTTCCCGGGATGGATCAATTCTGACTGATAGATAAAAGGACCTGAGTTAAAGTAGGTTCTGCATGTATGCATGAAGAATAGAAGCACATAGGATGAGGAATGCAGATCTAATGTGCTAATAACCGGTATGGAAATAAGATCTCGGTTTCGACGACTAGACCCAAAATTCGGCATGAATGACATAGCAATAATTTACTTCATACTCAAACATTTCTGGCATTATCTGTCATCGACTGTTCCTTTTGGATTTTACAGTCGGCTATTTTGGATTTTACAGTCGGCTATTTTCTCTCAAGTCCATAATTTTTGCCTTGGAATGAAAGAATTTCCAAGCGGAATACTTTTTGTTATCTTTTTTGTATCCTTACTTTTTGCCTTGGAACAGATGGTCCCAAGCAGGATCTTATTTTAATTAGTTACAAATTTTGTAATCTCACGCTTACTTTCAGATAATGCGAGAAATGTGAAAACACAAAGGAATCGCAACCCCCTTATAACTCCCTTCTCTTTTGGGTATTAATTCATTATAAACGATTGCATTATGTTATTCAAAAACAAATTAGAGGTCCAGTCTCAAAATCAAGGTCAAACATCCATACCGAAAATTAGCCCTTATAAATGCATGGCTGAAAAGTATTATGTGGTGCATGAATGTCACAGCAGATGAGCAATTTATAACATACAGGGGAACGGGAGTTGGGAAATGCATGCCTTCCAACCTTATCTCTCCCACACATGAGTTCCATTGGTAAGAATTTCGACATCTGTTTCTTAGGATTTGGTCTAATCTCGACAACCAGCAAGGGGTTTTGAGATTGACGATATAAACTCTCGGAAATGAATGGGGCAAAACAACAGCAAACAGAATCAGGTTTTCCTTAGGGGAAGTGACTAGGACTTTTGACTACATGCATGGGCTTTAGTCCATTGGGTTTACAAAGTCTGGGTCCCGCAAATAGGATTCAGGCTTTTACATGGGCCTACTCCTTTTGACGCACCGTTTAAGGTACTAGGCTTGCGGTTGGTAAAATTGCTAATTCTCGGGTGGATGTGCCTAAAACGCAAGGTTTAGGCTGGATCCACCTTCAAAGTTAATAATGATACCAAGGGATAATATGGGTAGAAAGTGGTGAGAAGAGAGAAATGCAGTATGAATGCAAGAACTTAGAGAAGTAAAGGAAAGCAAAATAAACAAACACGGACGATTAAAGAATTTTTCGACGGCTTTCTAACCAATTTTATTTACAATTTTTAGAAAACGTAGGTTTAGAGTTAATTCCTAATTGCAACCAACTAGTTATTAAAAAAAACCGGGGATTAGTGGTTGCAGTCCCCAGTGAAGTCGCCAATCTATTTTCGTCTCGGCCCCGAGCTACCTGAAAAACGTTCAACTTTTTTATTTTGATGAAAAAAAGATCTTTATTTTGAATAGTGGTGACAAAAACCTTTTTTTGGACACGATGCCGATAAATCGGTCTTATAAAACATTTTTGAGTCGCCACCCATTTTTTCGGCAATGGGATCGTTTCCAATTTTATTTTAAAAATGACTTCATTAAAACCCAACTCTATTTAAGGCCAAATTATTTAGAAAACTGGTCAGGCGCACCAATGCGATTCTGGGTAAGGGAATTGGGTACGCCGGCCCGTTGGAAGCCGACGCCCGAAAAAATCGGCCTCTTTTAACATACTATTTATAATTTATTTTAGTTAGAAAAGCCAAAGTATTTATTTACTTAAACCCAAACCGAATGAATCGAACCGAGTTCTTATGTGGAAAATTGATTAATCGTCCCATTCAAATTCAATCATTGCATCCATAATCATCTAAATCATTCACGCAAAAGCATTTAAAACAAATAAATAAAAGACCCGCTCTTGCTTTATGGTTAAAGGCGGGCCACAAACCAAACCTAAAAATACATTCTACCCAATTAAAAATCTTAACCCGAAAACCAAAAGCCCAGAATCATGCATAATTACATTTTAATATCCTAAAATTAATTAAATTGCAATCTGCCCACAATTGGTTGTCTTCTGATTTATTAGAAGAATTAAATTTTATTTTTTGTACAAAAATTATTTTTTTTAAAAAAGGACAAAAATTATTTCTGGAACCCTAGAACAGTCACGTCACGCAGCTGTCTTTGGAAGAATAGTTGTGTAACGGATCTAATAGTCGCCTGAGCTAACTGTTCTTAAAACTCCAGATCCATCAACCGTATATTTTAGATTCACAATTAAAATAGAATATTAAAAATAAAATGAAACTGTGAATATGAACAGTTCCGTCATGCAACCTCCAGATCCGTTACGGATCTGATAGTTGCGTGACGCAACTAGTCTGGGTAAGGAAACGATATTTTGGACATGAACAGTTCCGTCATGCAACTGCCAGGTCCATTACGGAGGTACTGGCTGCGTGACGCAACTACTCTGGTCCGTGCTTACTTTTCAAACAACTTATTTACATCATTCTTTTATTTAAACATGCTTTAATAAAATCTAAAAACAACCAAGAGTGAGCAGAATACCGTTTAACTAAGATTAACTACTAAAACAATAACAAAATAAATAATACTAAATAAAAATACAAAGAAAGGTTTAAAAGAGATACCTAACCCTCAGGCTGAGGATTGTAAACAGCTTAAACGCCTTAAAGAATGACAGTTAATCGTTCCAGAAGCTTTGTCCACAAGGATTCAAACGCTCACCTTTTTCTCTCTTGCTTTTTTTTTTCTTTTTATGATTTTTGTTTTAACCTAATTGATGTCTAATGGTTGTTTTTCTTCAAGGGAACTCAGAAGAGTCTCTGGAGAAAAGCTTAGCCGCAAGTGTATGTTTTTGACGCTCTACCAACCTGTCCCGAATAAGAGATGAAACGATGTATTTATAGAAGTAGGGCAACAGGGTATAGCTGCGTCACGTAGCTGACGACTGCGTGACAGACCCGATAGCTGCGTGTCGCAGCTCACTTTCTGGACCGTTGCCACGTACTCAAACAGAATGAAAAATCGTTATGTCGGCATTCACGGTGACGTCATCTAGATTAGAGTTGCGTGACGCAACTCTTATATAATCTAGACACATTTAAATTGGTCTAATTTAAATCCTTGGATCAAAAGACTTCTGGATAGCAATAACCCTTCATTCCGCATCCTCATATCCTCATTGGGTTAGGTGAGGGCATAAAGACACGCGTCAACAGGGACAAACTGTTGATTGTGATTTCAGCATTAGGCTCTAGGAAATTTCATTCCGAATCCAACAGTGTGAGAATCAACTTGATCGTACATGGTTCGAGCCTCGAACGGACTTCTTAAAGTCCAAAAACCCAGAAAATGAGCCAAAAGGGCAAGGCAATAATCGGTACCGAGCTGCACACTGCCTATACCGATCACCCCCTGCTCAATACTGGCAAGACCTTGCCAAGCAGCCCCCATTGATACCAGCACTAACATGGCTGGTACCAGCGCTGAGGACCTCGGTCCGACCAACTCGTGCAATGCCTATAAATAAGGCACTCCCCCATCATTTCAAGAACCTCTTGTTGCTTGATTGAGCACTTCTCAAGCATCAACAAATCTATTTCTACCTTGGTGTACGATTCTAAGCCTATAAAGTCTGACTTTGCTCTTCTTCCTTAATTAAGCCAAAGCCCGACTTGGTTCTCAAAAGCCTATCATTTCGACTTTCACTTAAACTTTGATCTTCCTTACATCAAAGCTACTAGTTAATTACTTCATTATTAATCAATCTAAAGATTAATTAATAATTTGTTAATTAACAATATTACAAAGACTATATTAGGGTCCTCATGCCCATCCTTAGCGTTTTTGGAGCAAGACTCGAACTCTTTAATCATTTTCCACTGTGGAACTTTGAAGCTGTATGCTCACGCCACTCAACCTTCAAACCCCTCGACTTAAGGTATAAATTGCTAAACTCGACCTTTGTCAATTAAGCGCGGTCCATCCAACACCTTATAAAACTTTTAAGTCCCGTCCATCCGACAAATAGCATGCTTTAAGCCCTGTCCATCCAGCATACAAAGCCTGATCCATTCAGTAAAACAGTCAAAACCAATTTTCAACTCAAAGCCCAGTCCGTCTGGCACCCTAAGCCCATCCGTCCAGCACCCTATAAGCCCACTCCACGAGTGGCACCCTTAAAACCTTACCATCATAACCGATTGTAGAATTTCATACATCTTGATCCTCATACAAATGAGGTACGAATGCATACCCATGGATTTCAGCCTAGGTAGAGAGGCCCCAACCAAACTGACCAATCAGGATCTAGGGAAATGTATTGCACGACCTAGAATCCTTAATAAATGATGCTAGAGTCAGGCTCCCCTTCGAATTACACCCTTTTTCAATTATTTATACTTTTAATGTTTGTCTATAATTGTCATGCATTATAAGTATGATCATGCATCCTATAACGATCATCCACTCAAATATTTTGATTTCTCAATTAAATACCCAAATTGTTGTCTTATACAAAAAGAAGCTAAAAACCTAGTCCCCAAACCCAATGATTCGAGGCTAGTGCATTTTATCCTAAAAGGCAAACTAAAATTAGAGTCAATTACAAGGTTTTTTCCTTAATCTTTTCCTTGAAAACAAAAACAAATTAAGGTGGTGACTCTAACACATCACACACTATCAAAGCACTCCAATGAGCCAACTCGACACACTTAAGCGATAAACCAAGCCATAATAATCATAATTAATATAATCCAACCAAAAAGGAAATGTAAGGAGTTCCTACCAGTTTCCGTGATGAACCAACCAATGGGCCTAACTAGATTAAGACTTCATCCTTCGGGTATCTTTCCCTCAGCGCTCAGTTGAGGGCGCACACCTTCCAACCAAAAAGTCTCAACCGAAGGAACCTTTGTTGCAACCATGCCTACTGTGACAAATAAGCCCGAATGCCTAAAGAGCAAAAAGGGACCAAACAGGAAGCTTGAGACTACTTCTAATCCAAATCCCGAATAGGAATGCTCGGACCTCCAGGCATATATAACTGCCAAGTGTGGTGTGAAGGCTTAGAACATAGACCATCCAGGTCAAGAGTTACCAAGCCTTTGTCTCTTGGACTCAGACCAAACATATCTCAAAAATTAAGAGGACGACACTCTTTCTCAAATTACAATCTGCTCGGCTATGTTAGTAAAGTAATCATTCTCCTCCTAAAGTCTTATATATTTTAAAACTGGGGAGGTTAACTTTTAATGTTTTTATTTTTCAGATTCTCAACATCAATCAAGTCTACCAACAACGAATGAAAACTTTTTAGTGGTAGAAGAAGAAAGAAAGAAAAATGAAGTTGAGGTAAAGGTCGATATTGCTCAAAAAGTTGTTATTAAACAATCCGCCTAGTATAAGAGAAGTGTAGAGGACCTAGAATATCATTTTTCTAGAGCTACTAAGTAATTGGACATCAAAGCAACTAAAATGGATAACTTGCACACTAAGCTTACTGCATCTCAAGAGGTTAAAGAGGTTACCAATAATGGTATGGCAGGTACTCTTATTACTTACTAAGATTACATCATAGACCAGTTGAAGGTGAAGTATCCTAAGCTGGATTGTGACTTTATTCATGATATTTATCCTTCTTCATCAAAGACTATTCTTGATCTTTTACCTATCGATGATGACATGTACTTAGGTGAGAATCCTCAATCTGAAGAGAGGTTTGAGGCTTGTCCTTTTGAATAAGAGAATCCCATCAAAAATCAAAATCAAAGTGCAAACTCAGACCTCTTCGAAGGTATTGAAGAGAATGTTGAAGAAGTAGAATAGGGCATGTACACAGTTTAATAGTTTATTAATTTATGTTTTCCGACTATAATGAAGTCTTTATAAATTTAATGAAATTTCAAACCTTTCGAGTTCACACTTTTATCATATGTTCTTATTTTTATCATATGTTCTTACTTTTAACATATGTTTTGATTTAGACCATGGGGAGGTAGGCCTTTAGTTCGAAGAAGATGGTTAACTTTGTAGAGGCACTAAGCCTTTTTAGCTCATTTAAAGCATGGTGAGGCGAGCCCTTAGCTCGAATAAGGTGTTTAAACTTTTGAAGGCACTTAGCCTTTTTTAACTCACTTAGAGCATGATAAGTCTTGCAAAATATATTTAAGGTATTCAATGGAATTATGCAAATATTTTTATTATTTTTCTTCCTGGAAAAACTTAATGAATTAGGTTTGATTCTATGTCTTGATCAATAGGTCAATCCCGATACACCCTTTTTCTAAGACCTAACTTGTTAAGTGAAAAAACCTGGTATTTTATTATAACAAAGCACACTTTTAAGAGAAAGAAAGAACAAAGCATTTTTTTATATACTATATGGATTCCAAGTTTGAGGCAATTTAGTTCCCCAACGTCCCAAGTTTAAAGGCTCCAGGTCCTAGTTGCTTTGTGATATCGTAAGGTCCTTCCCAATTGGGTCATAGCTTCTCGATTCCAGCTGAACCTTTGGTTTATTTCTGTTTTCCTCCCCTGTCTCCAACTTTAAACTTTCTAGATTTTTACTTTTCTATTATGATACCTAGTTATCTGTTGTCGATATGTTGTTGCTCTAATATTAGCTTGTTCTCATTTTTCTTCTACAAGATCTAAGTTAATCCTGAGACATTCGTGGTTGTGTTCTTCTTTAAATTGTCTGGTTCGCATGCTCAGCATTCCTATTTCTACTGGTATCACTGCTTCTGTCCCATACACCAATGAAAATGGAGTTTCTCCAGTCGACTGCCTAGGAGATGTTCTACATGCCCATGTAGAAATGTACAAGATATGGACAAAAAATGGAGAGAAAAGAGAGGTCTTAGGCCCGAAACCACTCCAATGTTTAAGTCAGTAAGAAACAATAAATATTTGTAATTGAATGAGATATTTTATGTTGCTTATTGTATAGATATTATGTACCTGGGTAGGATGTTTGATCCCTTTATATATGAGTAGAAAGACCTTGATTAGAGTTATAGCTGGAATCCTTATTGGGTACTTATTTGTGAAGGAATAGGAATAAGATCTCATAATCCTATTCTGATTCTATCCAAATAATATTATTTGTCCTAAAATATAATTACATCTAATATACAACATATTGTCCCTGATAAATATTTATATTCTATCAGATGTCCCCTTGCAAGTCTAAAACATATGTCCTAGGAGTCTAAATATATATTTGTGATATATTTCATCTTTATTTTATTTAATAATTTGTCTCGTTTACATTTATCATTTATTATTTGTTAGTTTAGACACTTAGCGTTGCTCACTTTGAGCAGTCAGCTCACTTGAAGCGGTAAGGAGAGCATGTAGTTCTAAGGCACTTAGCCTTGATGCTCACTTAGAGCGATAGTATTGGGAAGACACTTAGCAACTTTATAACAAATAATAAATAAAGTAACATAAATTTAATAAATAATGATATAATTTTTTTCCTAACAAGTGAGGTGATGTGAATTAAAATATTAATAAGAGAAAAATTATTTCTTTTTTCCTTCCCTTTTGAGTACAGTCTCCTTTATCTCGAATGGTTGAATTATTTAATTTCTTAATACATCCACTTGACTGTTAAATAATCTAGTTATATAGCTCAAATAAATAAATCAATTATATTAAAAAAATATAATTATCTCAATAAAATAGAATTTATGCAATAATCAAAAGTAAATTATTAATTTATCTTGATAATACCTCATCAATTTTTTACCATGCAAAATTAATTATAAACAACCCATATGCAAGTATAAACAAATTTTGCATAACATATTTTATCAAGTCTGTACACATAATAAATAGCATCTATTCGTTTCAATTGTGGTCAATACATATAATATTAAACTTTTACAGATGACCCAATCTAAAAAGCAAAATAAACTTCTTAACTATTATCATACACTATTTGCGTGTATTAATATTGATATGCACTATGATAGATTATTTAACAAATCTTTGGAAAAATCCAAATTGATTTTAAAAGAGTTCTTTTTTTCATAGCAGATATCATTAGTTTGATATACCGTCATACATAATCAGGTTCTTGTGTCCGCCTAAATTCGAACAAGTAGAAGCCATAGTTGTGGACTTTACATGTGAATCTAATTCTGCATAAAAGACTGAAAGACGGTTCATTATTTTTCATAAAGCGTGATATATCAAATGCTAAACTAATATGGTTCAATACATAGTGTCTATGCAAATTGACACTATCATAACAATAATTTTTTAAAGTAAATTAAAATATATTAAACCATGGTGTGCATGATATGTTAATATAAAATTTTATGCATCTAATTCAAGTATATAAAGTAAGATCAATAAACTTATCTTTTATTATTGTTGTCATGGAAGATGTGTTTATTGTTCTTGTCATGGAATGTGTGTTACACGCTCGCCGCACCAGTTGGTAGACTTCAAGATATCCAAGACTATTTTTTTAGTCAATGATTGAATACCCTATGATAATTAATGATCTCTCTCTCTCTCTCTCTCTCTCTCTCTCTCTCTCTCTCTCTCTCTCTCTATATATATATATATATATATATATATATATATATATATATTTCCTTGAACTCTAAGTCAGTGTCTAAATAAAAAAACTTATGCACTCCTATTTGGAATTTTTATGTCAAATATCTTTTTAGTTACTATAATTATAAGAGTTTTATAAGTAAATTCTATATTAATCCGTAGCGAATATAAATATTCTGTAAACATAGTAAATGCACTTTAAAAATAATATAAATGCGGAGAAAAAAACCTAAGATTTAATTATTAGTATTAATATTAAAAGTAAGTTAGAGTGCATAAGATAGATAATGAATTTTAAAAACTACAAAAATTACTAATAGATAAATTGAAAGGTCACATAATATATTTAAGTATATTAAGAAAATATAAAATTAATAGGGATGTGCATGGTTTTGGGGGGATCCGAATCGAATCGCAGAATCGATCAGAACTAAACCAAAACCAAAAAAGACCATTTTTAAGATCCAAAAATCGGAATAAGAACCAAAAAAATTTATGTCTCGAATCTGGTTCTGGTTCTTACTAAAAACCTAACCAGAACCACAAAGAACCCGAATCGAACCAAAAAATCAATTAATAAATATATAATTTTAATTTTTGGATATATTATTTAATTGAAAAACCTTTAGAAAAATTGTTATTTAATATTAAATTAAAAATTGTATTACTATTTACTAATAAATATTAAGATGGTGTGAGGCTCTAAATGTAATTGATTGAAGTACTCTTTATTAATTATTAATTAGCAATGAATTTGATATTTAGGAAGGAAACTTAAATTTAACTCAATTTTCAATTTAGACATGCATTTTTTCCTATATAACTTTATATATATGTATGTATAATTGTGTAGATTTATTATATATATAAAAAATTATAAGCAATTAATCATATAAATGTTTGAGTAATCTAACAGTATTTTAATTATATTTTTTAGTCATAGTTTTAGTTTATATTATTATCATAATTCTATAATTACAACTATTTCTAAAACTAATAATATTTTAATAGCATTATAATTATAATTTGTAATTACAATATTTCTAAAACATGTGTACTTTGTGTCATATCGAATGTCGTTATAATAATTAATTTAAATAGAATAATAATTATTATCTTATAATAACTAATAATTGATGATAGTATAGTTAATTATATATAATTGTAACTTTATGATATTATTATAATTATTATAGAGAATTTCTTCGATTATCATATACTGCTATTTTAGTTTGATATTATAATCCTTTTAATTTAAAGAAATATGGTATCAATATAATTTTTAATGGGGAATTGAAACTAGAACTGGAACCAGAATCAAGAAACCAGAATTGAAGAACCGAACTAGAACCGGACCGAATTATGTTTTAATTTTGGTTTTGATTCTTAAGTTATTTGGTTTTGTTTCTGGTTCTAAATTTAATAAGAACTGAACTATGGTTCTGGTTCCAATTCTTATCGAGAATCGGAACCACACAACCTTAAAAATTAATTATATTATAAATGCTCTATTTATTTCCATAAAATTATTTGCAGAAAAATATTTTCTACAATTTTCCATTGTTTTTGGTGTTCAGAAAAATATGTCAACGTAAAATATTTTCCTAGTCATAGTGCATATCATTTTCGAAGGAGTAAAACATTTTCAGGATATTGACAAATCTTATAAATTCATGTTTTTTTTTAATTTATTAATTATCATAGTTATTACCACCAGTCACCATTTACTACTAATCACTACCACCGACTTCCGACGGCTTTCATAATTTATATTTTTTTGCATTCTTCTCATATTTAACAATAAAATTTTTATTATTATTAATATTTTTATGGTCTTATGAGATAAAAACTTTAATATTTTTAATTAACTTTCAATATTACAACCAAACAACAGAAAATAAGTCATTTGAAAAATATTTTTCAACAAGTTATTTTACCGAAATAAACTGAGCATAAGTAAAATTAAATTTAAATGAATATAAAATTTATTACACAATAATAATTAAAATTAAAATTAAAAAAATAAAAATAATTAAAAAACAAAATTTGTGCAACGTGCCTCCCCAATAAATTAATAAAAAAAAACCCGGAGAATAGATAACGGAAATAATGAAAAGATAGATCTCAACATGAGATTGGAACCCTCTCCCTTGCACATATATAAATAATGAAACCACACGCGCAATAAACGTTTATCGGTTTCAATTCGCTCCAAAATGAGAGATGGAGGACATTGGAATCTAATATGACGATAAAATTATTCAAATTCAAAATTTTAAACCACCACAAGTATAAAAGATAAATAAATGTTTGATTCCATTTTTCTGTCTGAGCCAGCCAGAGGAACAAAAGGAAGAGAGAGGTGAACTGAGGACTGAACTCTCTCTCCTGCTCTCCCCAAACCCTAAATTTATTTCGACCAAGAATTAAAGCATGAGCAACCAAATGGGTCCTCCTCAAGGTGTGAAGAGGAACAGTTTGAATCAGAAACGAGGTCCATCCAGGAAGTCCTCGTCGTCTGAGAATGGAACAATCTCCAATTCATCCTCTCTTCCTGCCCAATCGTATGCTTCCCAGTTCCACTCTTATTTCACATTTCACTTTCAACTGTTAATAATTGATTAAAATATTGAATACTTTTTGTCGATTGCGCTTATTTTTTCTCTCCTTTTCTTTTTATTGTTTCTGGGAATTCTGTAGGTCTGTTGGCGGAGAGCGGACGGTGAAGAAGTTGAGGTTGTCAAAAGCTCTCACTATTCCCGAGGGCACTACTGTATCTGATGCTTGTCGAAGGATGGCAGCAAGGCGTGTGGATGCCGTTTTGTTGACTGATTCCAATGCTTTACTTTCCGGGATTGTTACTGACAAGGTTCATATTCCTCCGTTTTGTTTTGTTTTGTTTTTTTTTTTTTTTTAATTAAGTTCGATTTCAATCATTCTGTTTTTTTTGTTTTTCCTTTTGGGTTCTTGGCGTTCAGGACATTGCTGCTAGAGTAATAGCGGAGGGATTGAGACCAGAGCAGACTATAGTATCAAAGATTATGACAAGGAATCCTACTTTTGTCACCTCGGATTCACTAGCCATTGAAGCTCTTCAGAAGATGGTCCAAGGTTAGCTGTTCTTCTAATTTATCTTTATTTGTGGGGCATGAATGAGCACTGTCTTACGTTTTAGTTTGAGTTTGGAGATTTTTGTGAATTTTGCACTTGATATCAAATGAAGAAGTACATCAGATATAAATACAGAGGAATAGGAGAGTTCCAAGTTTATGTGCACTCTATCCCAACTCATACATACAACTATTCAAAACATGATATGGTATCTAAACTAATTATAGGTACAACAAACTGCTGAAGAATAGGAAACTACTACGACTGACACTCTCCCTCAAGCTCAGAATCTATAACAGAGTTTGAGCTTGTCCCTTAAAAGCATTGAAACACCGCCTAGGTAGAGCTTTTGTGAAGACATTGTGATATGGAACCCCAAGATCAGCATAGAACTTAGAACTCTCCATCAATTTGAACCAGCAAAATTAACCACCAAGCAATCATGATTTTGATTTGTTTTTATACCTAAGAACTCAACTCAAAAGAACTTAAATAGAAAATCCCAGAATATCCCCTTTAAACGCAATTTGAATTAGATGTTCAAAGACATAAGAAATAGGAATTGAATCTGAATAGCAATTGCACAAATCAATTACAATTCAAACAACGCCTTATGCATAAAGATAAACGAAGGCAAAACCTCACTTTCATTAATCTGAAATTATCCAAAATTCTATCTCTCAAAATAAAGAAAGCTAATCCCTTTATATAGAGAAAGGGTGTACAAAGTAAGTAAATAAAAATTAAAACAATAATTAAAGCCATAAAGTGGATGGCTCTTCAACTTCCATAACTCTCTTGAATCTTCATCTTCTGCCTTCTTGTCTCTTTAAGTTCTAGTGATCCAAAATAAGCCTAAATGAGCTGTCCATCCCAAATATATGGGCCTCAAAATGTGTTTTGAGCTAAAAGCCCAAAAACTTCAAAATTGCGAAAATGGGTCTAATGATGTCATTACTCCATAAAATTTCCCATGTATAAATATAGGTCCAAAATGAACTCTAAACCAGCTCAAATGTATTTTAAATAATTTAGAAAGTATTTTAGCCCATACTTTAATTAAAAGCCAAAACAATCTATAAATTTCCATTGACTCGTTTTGCCTCCATAACCTGTATTGTATCACATTGCCTGTTTGATCTTTATTGGACAGATAATGAACTTCGAGAAATCCTTTCACCACTTGCTCTCGAACAAAATGGAAATCAATTTCAACATGTTTAGTCTGTGCTTTGAACACTAGATTGCTGGTAAGATATGTGGCTCCAATATTGTCACGTCATAGAGTTGTTGGTGATGGTGAAAGGAAAAGATAATCTGGTTGATGGTGAAAGAGCCGGAAAAATGGACTTTCATTATTTAATCCTTTGGCTGGTAACCTATTGAAAGATAAGGGGATGTAGAAAACGCGTAGTTCCAACATTTCTTGGGAACTGAAGAGTGAGCTAATAAGGTGAGACCCATATCCACTATATGGTGAATTTTTCTTTCTGTTACCCCGTTTTGCTTATGTGTGTGTGGACAGGCCAACCTATGTGTGATTCCATGTTGTTTAAGATAGTTATGAACAGACTTACATTCCCCCCACGCGGCCCCCCCCCCCCCCAAAATAAAAAAAAAAAAAAAATCAGATTGCAATTGTTTCACTGGCAATTGGAATTGTCTCTTAGCCATTTTCTGAAAATGAGTGAAAATAGGTAACACATCATTTTTGTTTTTGATAGGATAAAGTCAAGTGAATTTACTATATTCATCAAAAACAGAATAAAAAACTTATCACCATTAATTGACTGCAAAGGAGCAGGACCCCATACATTGGAGTACACCAATTCCAAAGGTTTAGAACAAAAAGAATTAGTGCTTGGTAAAGCGAATTTGCTAAGTTTCCCCATGTAATACGCTTCACACTTATTCAATGGTGTTTCTATTGAAAATGAGCAAGGTAAACTATGATCCTGAACAAGCTTTGAAAAGAGTCATAAGCTGGATGACCCTAATGATTATGCCAATCTTGGAGAGAAAGCAGTCTTGGATTCTGAGTCTGAAATTTCTGAATTCCGGTCCCAGAAATCCTGTACATGCCTCCCTTAGTTGGTCCTCAAAGTAAATTCTGATGTGTTATCTCATCCTTCACAAAAAAATAATCACCATGAAATTCAAAAAAGCAAGAGTTATCTTGAGCAAATTTCTGAACAAAGAGTAATCAATTTTGTAAGTGAGGCACAAGAAGGATTTGAGATGGTAAAAACTATTTAGTCCCAAAAGAAATAAGTGATTTACCAATATGAGTAATGGAATACCATACCATTACCAATATAAGTCTCTTCAGTGAATGAGGATAAAATCCAACTCAATAGAAGCTGATCATGCTGAAACCAAAGAAGCCATTCAGAATTGCATTGTTTGCTTTTGGTGTCTGGATTCAAAACAGGTTTTATTGGTGATTGTTTTGTTCCATCGATGTGATCTTGCAGTTGATAAACAATGGATAATTGGTGTAAACTTTAAACTGTGTTTTCCAAACCAAATTTAATTAGTGGAGGTAAGTTTGATGGAAAATGAGTGTTGAGCTTGGGGCATGACACGTGTGGGTTTAATTATAGAAGAAATTTCTGAAGACTTACATGAACTAGGGGTGCGTGGAGAGCTCATTGTAGGCTCTGATACCAAGTTTGAGTTCGGAGATTTTTGTGAATTTTGCACTTGATATCAAATGAAGAAGTGCAGCAGTATAAATACAGTTAGAACAGTTCAAAAGTTTGTGTGAACTCTGTCCTAACTAATACATAAAACTATCACAAAACATGATATAGTATCTAAACTAATTAGAGCTAAACAAACTGCTGAAGAATAGGAAACTACTATGGCTGACAGTTCTTAATTCTTGCTTGCTGTCGGTAGGTTTTCTGTGTGCTTGAGAGATTTTTACACGATGTTCATAGTTACTGGTGGTTGGATAGGTAGTTGTTTTACTGTTCCTTTTGATAATAGACAATAGAAAAATTGAAAATCTAATTGGATGTTGGGATGTTTGAGGGGTAGGTATGAATAATTCTTGGAATTTCTTGAAATGGATTTATTGTTTAAGATTAGGAAGCATTTTTCAGATATTTCTCCCTTATATCCTAGAATAAGATTTCGATCAAAGTATAAGTTCTAAGGATCAAACCTATGTGACAATTAATTTTGAAACTTTTTAGCAAATGAGTTCTTTTTTTTATTTTTATTTTATGGGATAGTTTAAAGGATTCTATGCTATCACTTATAATCTGCAGCTTTGGCCTTCTTTCCACTTGCAAATGTGCCCATCGCCATAACTGGTCAACTGACGGTTAATCTGGTTGTGGCACTGAAGGAGTTCAGGAGTAGGTATTAATAGTTTGGTAAAAAAGACCAGTGTAATGTGCTAGTTAAGTTATCTTCTCAAAATAACATGCTTAAATATCTAAATGTATATTATACATTTTTATTTTGTGGTGAGTGTTGTTGCAGATATGCGTCTAATTTTCCTTTGCAATCAATTTTAAGCATATTTTTTATGCAGCATCTTAATGGTTTTTTTTTTTTTTTTTTTTTTTTTTTTTTTTTTTTGTCAACAGGAAAATTCAGGCACCTCCCTGTTGTGGAAAATGGCGAAGTTATTGCACTACTGGATATTACAAAATGTCTTTATGATGCTATATCTAAGATGGAGAAGGCTGCTGAGCAGGGGAGTGCAATTGCTGCTGCTGTTGAAGGGGTGGAACGTCAATGGGGAAGCAACTTTTCTGGTTGGTTGAAATTCTCTTTCCTTCTGAAATGACTT
The DNA here is from genome assembly GCF_041381405.1 of Jatropha curcas. NCBI lineage: Eukaryota > Viridiplantae > Streptophyta > Magnoliopsida > Malpighiales > Euphorbiaceae > Jatropha > Jatropha curcas. Next base: position 17,014,740 of record NC_143153.1, read on the forward strand.
ACAGAAATGCTAATATTCAGTATTTCCATGCTTGTGAAGTTCAAATTATTTCTATATTGTACATATTGGTTTAATCTTTGTGGCATACAACAAAGAAAAAAAAAAAAAAAAAGGAAAAATCAAAACCAGAATTAGGGTTAAGTATAAAAGAATAGAACAAAAAGAAGAGTATATAAGAATAAAAGGGATGTCCTCTTGTTTGCCTTTGTAGAGAGCTTATCTAGGATGACAATGCTTATTGGACACCATTTTGGATGGATGGGACTTCTTCAGGCTTACATATGATTCCACGTACAAGCAAATTTATTCTATTTTGTACATATTGGTTTAATCTTTGTGGCATGCAACCAAAAGAAAATCAAAACCAGAATTAGGGTTAAATATAAAAGAATAGAACAAAAAGAAGCGTTTATGTGAATAAAAGGGCGTCCTCTTGTTTGCCTTTGGAGAGAGCTTATCTAGGGTGACAATGCTTATTGGACCCATTTTGGATGGATGGGACTTCTTCAGGCTTGATATGATTCGCCTTGGAAAGTTGTCTTTTATCAGGTGGCCTTTGAGCCATGAAGGACCATAAAGGCACGCCTCAGACGTTCCTTACTTAAGGCTAAAGGGCTTGTGCCTCAACAGTACTGAGGCAGGTGACTTCACTCAGGCTATCGCCTTTGGGTAGAGGCATGCGCCTTTTTGCGCCTTTTTAGCTCCTAAGGCTCAAGAAAAGCGCACCTTTCTATTTTTTGTTTTCCAGAACAAGTCACCTAGGGTTTCCCTTTTTTTTTTTTTTTTTTTTTTTTTTTTTTTTTTTTCTTGTCAATATAAAGCTATCTAGCCAACATCGGCTTACACAAAATAAATAAATAAATAAATATAGAAGAAATAAAATGCAACACAAAAACAGGTGATGTGCTTTGTGATCCAACCTCCACTCCGTCTAGCACTCACCTCTTGCAATCTAGTCTTTAGCCCCATTCCATCCAGATATAACTCTTTCAATTTTTCTTCCTATATTTGCTTTCTATTTCTTTTCTTTTTTTTTCATTTTTTCATTTCTTTGATTATAATCTTTTCTGTCTTAACTTTATAACTTGCCATGTTGCCATTTTTTTCTGATTTATATGTGTTTCTTTCCATGTTTTCTACTTTTTTCTTTTTTTTTGATTGATATCTTAAAATATATTTTTCAGATTTATGTATTTCATTCTTATTTTTTTAGCGCCTCACTTCACTCAGGCGCTCGCCTTTGCCTGGAGGCTAGTGCCTAGGCTCCAGCAGCCCTTTGTGGTGCCTTGGGCCTTTAATTACTATGTGAAGGATGAGTTGAGAAATAGATGAAGTGACAAAGTCAAAGACTTAGGCTAGGATATCTATATCAAAGGGATGCTTGGAGGTGCTTTGCTTGAGGCACCTAAGGTGGCTTCTTTACCATTGAAGTCTACTCTTGGGGACTTGAATTAGTTAATTCTCAAGCTATGACTTTGTGCCATTATAGTGCTTGAATCTAAGATAGAGAGGATATCTATTTGACTGAACTCTCCTACTTAGTAATAGCTCCACATGTTACATTCATTGACAAAACAATCTTGAGGGCATTATCTTTACCTTTATAGCCATGTATATAAGGATCCCCTTGAAATGCATGACAAGGTATGCTTGTCTTGCTCAACATACTCTGTGTTGTGTATGTGTCACGGTCTTGGTTGACAACTGCCCACTTTGACTTGCTCAATGACCTCGTTTTAGTGGAATACCAAATCGTAATTGTGCATGAATAGTGGATTTCTTATATTGTTTTTTTATAGCAGTAATTCTCACATCTTTCGACTAGAGACGTGTCATGACATTGTCACATCTTATTCTTGGGTGATTTCTATAAAATAAATAGGACATCTCCTGGAGTTTGTAAAATTAAACATTTAATTGAGGACCAGGACTAAATGCTTTGTAAATGGAAAATGAGGGGGTGGGCTGTTTTTTATTTTTTTCCGCTAGCTTGGAATAGCTTGGAATCATGAACAAGTCAACCTCAGTTGGTATGATTGTTAAGCCAATTCCAAACAATACAATCTGCTGCAGTCAAGGTTTTAAAAAAATTGGCAGTAATGTATTATATCGGTCAATATGTAATGGATTTGGGGCTTACCAATACAATGTTATTCTTGTCATATATTTTCAGATCACTAGTGATGTAGGAGATTTGTTAAAACTTGAAGTTCTAGGAGATTTGGGCTAGGGCTAAATCAATAATAGGGCTTGAATATTAGTATGGAATATCTGAATTTCTAAGAAATTAAAGGACAAGTTAAGTGAAGAAAATTAACAGGGTCTAGGACTCGCTCCTGTCAAAAAAGAATCACACGTTCCAGGATTAGAATTGCATCATAGGACTCAAAGATAAAAGCATAATCTACCATAATTTTATTGATTGAAAACTTAATTAAATAGAATATTATACTAGTAAGAATCTCTATTTTCATGACGCAGGGGGGAAGATGTAGGGCTGTCAGTTTTTAACAAGTAAGCTAGAATAGGGTTGATTGTAGGTGGAACAGTAAATAATTAGGTTTATAACCTTTGAATTAAAATTATGAGGAAAATAAGATGATTTACAATGCTATTGGTGCTGTCTATTTATAGTGATAAATCCTAACTAGACTAGGAATCCTAATTAAAGAAAGAATTAAAACTCTATTCCTATTCAATGATAAAATAGTAAATCCTAATCAAATAAGGAAACGGAAAACTAATGCAAATCTGAAATAAAACAGTAAATTAAATAAAATCCTAGTTGTGCTAGGAATCCAATTAGGACTAGGATTGCTCCTGCATCATTCTCCCCGGGTTTGAAAAAGACTAGGCTCCGACGAGTAAGCCTTGATATATTCCGCATATATGGCTGGATCAACTTGCTTTAGCTCTTCTTCAGAAATCCATGTACTTTCACTTGCTGGTTTTCCAAACCACTTAACTAAAAATCGTCTATATTGGTTGCCACGCCTAGAACGAGCTTCCTTGACATCCAACACGTCCTCAATAACATCAGCCTTTGCAATTGGCAGCTCTTGTACTTGTGCTTCAATGGAGGACGGCACTCCATCAAATCCATGAAAAGGATACAAGTCTGAAACATTAAAAATTGGGCTGATTTCTAAATCAGATGGAAGATCAATTACATAGGCATTGGAACTGATCTTCTTCAACACCTTACAAGGTCCAAACCTTCTAGATTTCAGCTTATGATAAGTTCCTTTAGGGAAACGTTCTTGTCTTAAGTGGACGAGAACCTGATCGCCTTCTTCAAATTCTTGTACACGCCGATGCTGGTTGGCTGTATAGGCATATGATGCATTGCTGTCTTTTAAGGCAGCTTTCACCTCTGTATGAATTTTCCTGATGTGATCAGCAAACAATTCCCCTTCAGCACTTACTCTAGCCTCTTGGGGCAAGGGCACCAAATCGAGTACATTCTGAGGTTTAAGTCCATAAGCAGCCTCTTAATACTTCGATTGACTGACATCTTAATAGATTTCCCAAACTACGATTGACAACTTCCGTCTGACCGTCTGTTTGCAGATGGCAAGTACTGGAATATTTCAATTCAGTTCCAAATTTTCTCCATAAAGTGCTCCAAAAATGCCCCATAAACTTTACATCTCTATCGGAAACAATAGAAGTTGGAACACCATGTAGTCTCACGATCTCTTGAAAAAATAACTCAGCAATATGAACTGCATTAGAAGTCTTGAAACATGGGATAAAATGAGCCATTTTAGAGAAACGATCCACTACAACAAATATAGAATCAAATCCCTTTGCTGTCTTTGGAAGTCCCAAAACAAAATCCATACTCGAGTGAACCCAAGGTGCATCTGGCTCGGGTAAAGGAGTATATAATCCTATATTTTGCGTGCTTCCCTTTCCGAGTAAACAGGCTGGACATCGTTCCACCAATTTTCTCACATCTTTTTCCATCTTTGGCCAATAATAACGGTCGGAAACAATCGCAAAATTCTTGTCCCTACCAAAGTGTCCTCCCAAACCATTTCCATGAAGTTCTCTAATGATTTGTTCCCTTAAAGATCCTTCAGGAATGCATAGCTTATTTCCTTTGAATAAATAACCATCTTGCAATCGGTATGGCAGACTTTCAGCTTCTGAAGAATGCAGTAAATCAACCTTTATCTTGCCAAAATATGAATCTGAATCATACTGGTTTTTCAGTTCTTCAAAACCAGTAATTTGAGTGCTTAAAATTGACAAAATTAGGGATCTTCTACTCAATGCATCAGCCACAATATTAGATTGACCGGATTTATACTTTAGTGAGAAATTAAATTCATCAAGGAAAGAACTCCACTTAGCATGTCGATTGTTGAGTTTATTCTGAGATTTTAGATACCTCAAGGCCTGATGATCAGAAAAAACCACAAACTCACGATAAGCTAAGTAATGTTGCCAATGTCGAATAGCTCTTACCAAGGCATAGAACTCTAGATCATAAGTTGAGTAACGCTTCTTAGCTTCAGACAACTTTTCACTAAAAAACTCAAGAGGTCTGCCCTCTTGGCTAAGAACAGCTCCAATCCCTTCATGTGAAACATCACATTCGACAATAAATAATTTCTCAAAATCTGGAAGTGCAAGAACAGGTGCTCTAGTCATCAAAAACTTGATTCTTTCAAATGCCTTTTGTGCAGAATTTGTCCACTCAAACTTTTCTTCTTTCATAGATTCAATTATAGGACTCATAATTGAGCTGAAATTTTGGATAAATCTCCTATAGAAAGAGGCCAAACCATGAAAGCTTCTAACTTCTTTGATGGATTGTGGTGCTGGCCATTCGGTAATTGCACGAACCTTTTCTGGATCTGGTTTTAATCCTTCAGCGGACACAATGTATCCCAGGAATACCACTTCTGGTTGCAGGAAACTGCATTTTTTTAGGTTTATGTGCAGCTGCTCTTGACGAAGTACTTCTAACACTTGTCGCAAGTGTTTTAAATGATCTTCCTTGGTGTGGCTATAAATCAAAATGTCATCGAAATATACCACAACGAAAGAATTCAAGAAAGGTTTGAGTACATCTGTCATGACTCTCATGAATGTGCTTGGTGCATTAGAAAGGCCAAATGGCATTACTAACCATTCAAATAACCCATCCTGTGTCTTAAAAGCTGTTTTCCATTCATCACCATGCCTCATTCTAATTTGGTGATATCCACTTTTCAAGTCAATTTTGGAGAACACTTTAGAACCCGCTAGTTGATTAAGCATATCCTCCAATCTTGGTATTGGAAAGCGATATTTGATTGTAATCTTGTTTATAGCACGACTATCTACACACATTCTCCAAGAACCGTCTTTCTTTGGTGTTAATAAGGCTGGGCAGGCACATGGACTTTTACTTTCACGCACTAGACCTTTTTCCAATAATTCCTTAACCTGTCTTTCTATTTCAGCCCGCTGTAAAGGAGGCATTCGGTATGCAGGCAGATTTGGTAAAGCTGCTCCTGGTACCAAATCAATAGCATGTTGGATGCTTCTTAATGGTGGCAAGCTTTTCGGTACATCTTCATTAATCAGCTCCTTGAATTCCTGCAATAATCGTTGAATTTCAAAGGAATATTCAACTGATTTTTCAACCTGGTCAGCTCCTATTAGTTTGCTCACTAAGGCATACATGACTCCCACCTCACTATGCGCAGCTGCAAATTCTTTAACACTTACAAGCCCATTTAATTTACTAGTTGCAGCTCCTTTATTTGCTATTTGCCTTGTTTCTTCCTTGAGAGGATGCAAAGTGTACTTCTTGTTGTCCTTGTAGAACGAATAAGTATTAGGCCTTGTCTTGTGGTCCATATCATGATCATACAACCGAGGTCGTCCCACTAGAATATGCCCAACATCCATTGGTACTACATCACATAGTGCTTCATCTGCCAAGTCATCTCCCATTGTGAATTGCACTAAGCATTGAGATGTTATTGGTATCTCGTGTCCTTTCTTCAACCAACCTACTTTGTATGGATGAGGATGTTTTGTTGTAGGAAGCTTTAATTTTTCTACAGCCTCCTTTGATATTATATTTTCCATACTTCCTCCATCAATGACTAAATTACACACTTTGCCTTCACAAATAACACGTGTACGGAAAATGCTACGCCTCCTCCAATCTTCTTTTCCTTCTTTGTTCATGGCTGTCATGACTGTTCGAACAACTAAAGACTCACCTTGAGCTGGGTGAACATCAATTTCTTCTACTTCCTCATCATATTCATCAAAAATAGGGCCTTGGTCTTCATCACACTCGGCTAAATTCACCCTCCTTTGTGGACAGATGAATGAAGTATGTCCCTTTTCCCCACAAGTAAAACAACGAACTTGAGAATTGTTGCCTCTTCTTGTAGACGAACCAGAATTGTTTTGTCCACCATAAGGTACTATACCTTTCCCTTTACCGTTCCCATCAACACGGGCTGTCTCTTCATTGTATTTATTAGTAGCAGCAGCCTCTTTCCCGCTTCGTTGAGTTGTTTGAATCCCTCTTGCAGGTCCGAAATTGTTTTGCAAATTGCTTCTGTTTATGGGCCTTCTAGCACCGTAACGAGAAACTCGCTTTTCAGCTGCTAAGGCATATTGGCGAGCATCTTCAAGATTGTGTAATCGGACTATGCCCATTTCATCTCTAAGGCACTGATTCAAACTAGCAAGGTAGTGAGAGGTAATTTGTTCATTACTTTCAGATATTCCAACTCGAATGGACAAATTATTAAATTCTGCAGTGTACTCTTCAACAGACATGCTATTTTGTTTCAAGCAGTGGAACCTTTCATATAGTTCCATTGCGTAATCAACTGCTAAAAATTGCTTCCTTAGCTTAGTTTTCATGTGCTCCCACGTGCTGATTTTAAGCTTTCCTTGTCGTGCACGCTGCTCCTCAACTCTCTTCCACCATTGAAGTGCAGTACTCTTTAATTTAAGCTTTACAAAAAGCACTTTTTGGGTTTCAACCATTGGTTTCCATTCAAAATAATTTTCTAAACTAGTTTCCCAATCTAAATAGTCTTCGGCATGCTATTTCCCATGAAAATCAGCGACTTCAATTTTAAATCCTCCACTATTTAAATCAAGAGCATGAAGTAAACGCTCTTCCAATCTGCCTCGTGCTGCTGGGTTTGCAGGTCTTGCTTCATGAAAGGGGTTTACGTCCTCGACTTCCTCTTCACTCTCAAGAGCTTCTTGAAAATCAAGGTTTTGGTGGTTGCCTTTCGGAGTCTCCATTCGGGCTTCCACGGGTTCCTGACGTTGCAAGGCTTGTACAGCCCAGGTCAAATCCTCAATCATTCGCCGCATCTCAGCTATTTCATCTTGTTGGGGCTGATTGCCTCTGCCTCTGCCTCTTCCAACCATGGTTTAATTCAGACAAAAAAAAGAATCCTAGGATCTGTTTTTTGTGCTCTGATACCAGTTGACGCAGGGGGGAAGATGTAGGGCTGTCAGTTTTTAACAAGTAAGCTAGAATAGGGTTGATTGTAGGTGGAACAGTAAATAATTAGGTTTATAACCTTTGAATTAAAATTATGAGGAAAATAAGATGATTTACAATGCTACTAGTGCTGTCTATTTATAGTGATAAATCCTAACTAGACTAGGAATCCTAATTAAAGAAAGAATTAAAACTCTATTCCTATTCAATGATAAAATAGTAAATCCTAATTGTAAATTTAATGGTGAAAAATATTTTCTTATATTTGATTCTTCAATAGGGACACATATATATACACATACAAGATACTATAAACCTATTAGAAATCTAACTCCTAATAGAGTTTTATTTACAACTCCTAATAGAGTTCTATTTACAACTAATCCTTAACACTCCCCCTCAAGTTGGAGCATAGATATTAATCATGCCCAACTTGTTACAAAGATGGTTAACCCGAGGTCCATTTAGAGCTTTTGTAAAAATATCTCCTAACTGTTCACTTGTTTTAACGTGTCCTGTAGAGATAACACCCTGTTGTATCTTTTCACGAATAAAATGACAATCAATCTCGATATGTTTTGTTCGTTCATGGAATACTGGATTTGATGCAATGTGAAGAGCAGCTTGATTGTCACACCATAACTTTGCAGGCAAGGATGACTTGAAGCCAATTTCCTCTAACAACTGACGAATCCAAATTAACTCACAAGCAAATTGTGCCATAGCTCGATATTCTAATTCAGTACTTGATCGTGAGACTACATTTTGTTTCTTGCTCCTCCACGATATCAGGTTTCCACCTACAAAGACACAATATCCTGAAGTTGATCTTCTATCAACCTTCGAACTTGCCAAATCCGCATCTGAAAAACATTCAATGTTCAAATGCCTATGATTACTGTAAAGCATGCCACGACCTGGATTACCTTTCAAGTAGCACAAAATCTGTCCTAAAGCTTCCCAATGGATAACAGTAGGAGAAGACATAAACTGGCTTAAGACGCTCACAGAGTAAGCAATATCTGGACGTGTTACGGTAAGATAATTCAATTTGCCCACTAACCTTCTATACATCTCAGGATCATCAATTAACTCACCATCAATTGAAAGTTGCAAATTAGGAGTCATTGGAGCACTGCATGGCTTGGCACCCAACTTTCTAGTTTCCTTTAGTAAGTTAAGGACATACTTCCTTTGAGATAAGAAGATGCCTCTCTTACACCTAGACACTTCAATACCCAAAAAATACTTCAACAATCCTAAGTCTTTTGTCTGGAATTGGGTCTGGAGAAATGACTTGAGTGATGTAATGCCGGCTGAATCACTCGCTGTAATAACAATGTCATCAACATAAACCACAAGTAGAATCAAACCATTCTTAGTTCTTCTGAAAAATACAGAATGATCAGAAGTACTCTTCTGCATGCCAAATTGATGTACCACATTGGAAAATCTACCAAACCAAGCTCGAGGACTCTGTTTTAAGCCATAAAGAGATTTTCGAAGTTTACACACTTTACCCGACTCCCCCTGAGCAACAAAGCCTGGTGGTTGCTCCATGTAAACTTCCTCCTGAAGATCCCCATGAAGAAAGGCATTCTTAATGTCCAGCTGATGTAAAGGCCAATCAAAAGTGGCTGCTAAAGAAATAAATAAACGAACAGAAGACAATTTGGCTACAGGAGAAAAAGTATCAGAATAATCAAGGCCATAAATCTGAGAATAGCTCTTTGCAACTAATTGAGCCTTGAGACGAGCAACAGTCCCATCAGGATTTACTTTAACGGTGAAAACACACTTACAACCAATAGCCTTCTTACCTGCCGGGAGAGGCACAAGATCCCAAGTACCATTCGTATCTAAGGCAGCCATCTCCTCTTTCATTGCTACACACCAACCAGGATGGGACAAAGCTTGGACAACAGTTTTAGGAATAGAGACAGAGTCGAGGTTACTTACAAAACAACGAGATGAAGAAGAAAGATGATTATAACTGACAAAAGAGGAAATAGGGTAATTGCACTTGCGTTTACCTTTTCGAAGAGCAATGGGAAGGTCAAGGTCTGCCTGGGGAGTAGATGGCACAGGCTCAGGTTGAGTGGAGAGAACCGGATCTTCTGTTGAAGCGGCAGGTGGAGGAAGCGAGTCAAGAGTTCCTGGTCTCCTGGAATAAACCTGTTCAAAACGAGGGAGTGAAGATGTTGGTGCAGGAGCGGGAATAGGAGCAGCAGATAGGAGCAGGAGCAGGAGAGTTAGGAACTTGCTGGATAGCATAGACTAAAAGATCATCATCCTCCCCCTCACTCTTATATATAGAAGAAGGAAAAAATGGAGTATTCTCAAAAAATGTGACATCTGCAGAAATAAGATAACGGTCAAGATTGGGAGAGAAACAACGATACCCTTTTTGGTGCCGAGAATAGCTAAGGAAAACACAACGAAGGGACTTTGGATCTAATTTGGAAACCTGTGGATGAACATCACGAACAAAACAAGTACAACCAAAAATACGAGGTTCAATGGGGAATAGAATTTTAGAAGGAAACAAGACATTATAAGGAATTGCACCATTAAGCACAAAAGAAGGCATGCGATTAATCAAAAAACATGCAGTAGAGACAGCATCAGCCCAAAAATATTTAGGGACCTTCATTTGGAATAGAAGTGCCCTAGCAACCTCAAGAAGATGTCGATTTTTTCTTTCTGCAACCCCATTTTGAGGAGTATCAACACAAGATGTTTGATGGAGAATACCATTCTGTGACATATAAGATTGGAAGGAACTAGATAGGTATTCTTTAGCATTATGATTGTGCAATATGCGAACAGAGGTATTAAATTGAGTTTTAATTTCAGCACAAAAGGAACAGAAAATAGAGAATATCTCAGAACGAGTTTTCATTAAAAATAACCAAGTAACACGAGAATAATCATCCACAAAAGTTACAAAATACCGAAAGCCAGTTTTAGAAATAACAGGACATGGACCCCAAACATCAGAATGAACTAACTCAAAAGGGGATGAAACCCGTTTATTGACTCGAGGAACTAAAGGTAAACGATGATGTTTGGCAAATTGACAAGATTCACATTCTAAAATTGATAAAGATTGAAACTGCGGACACAACTTCTTTAAAGTAGACAATGAAGGATGACCCAAACGATAATGAACCTCAAGAGGAGATAGAGCACCAGCACAAGCCAGAGATAATGAAACGTGTTCATCCAGAAGATAAAGGCCACCAGACTCACGTCCTCTACCAATAATCCGCTTCGTCAAAAGATCCTGAAACACACAATAAGTAGGATAAAATTTGACACAACAATTCAGCATACGAGTAATTTTGCTAACAGATAATAGATTAAATGAAAAACGAGGCACACAAAAAACAGAAGACAATGGAAGAGATGGAATGGGATTGGCGGTGCCAATACACTTGACAGGAGATGTGGATCCATCAGCTAGAGTAACATGACGATTAAATTGTTCAGGTTCTTTTAATGAGGATAAGAGACTAGGGTTACCTGTCATGTGATTGGTGCAACCAGAATCAATGACCCACTCTGATGAGGTAGACATAAGACATGAAAGGGGAGTACCTGAGTTGGCAGCAGCAGCAATTGAGGAATCAGTAGACTTAGAAGAACGGTATCTAGAGAGCTCAGCATACTTCGCAGCAGAAATTGTTACATTGTCGTCGGAAGAAGTAACTGCGGAATCGTGAGTTGCCATATTTACCCTTGGTGGCTTATTGATACCCTTCAATACGTAGCAATCTAGCGAAAGTCTCCTGAAGAGAGGTAATATCATTGCCTGAAAGAACTTGTGATTTGGCAGTTTCAAAAACTGGAGCAAGACCTGCAAGAAAACTCATCACAGCCATTTGTTCTCGCTGCGTCTGTTGAACCTTAACATCAGGAATAAAAGGCATTAAAACATTAAGTTCCTCGTAAATCTTCTTAAATTCCATGAAAGAAGTTGTAAGGGGCTTATCTTGCTGGTCAGCCCGATAAAATCCTTTGCAGACTTCATACATACGAGACAGATTACCTTTTCCCGAGTACAAAAATTCAAGATAATCCATTAATTTTTTAACAAACTCACAATGATTAATTAACCCAACCACTTCACTGTCAATAGAGTTGCGAATCAGGAGAAATAACTTTGCATCTTCTCTTAGCCAACTTTTGTCTATTGTCACCAATTGGTGGATCATCAATTAGATGATCTTCTTTTTCAACACTCCTCAAATAAATTCTAATTGTCTTACTCCAATCTAAATAATTAGTTCCTTTCAATTTATGTTCTGTGATTTTATTCATTGCTGGGATCAATTCAGTAATAATAGCTTTAGAATCTGTGGGTGTAGTTTCTATTAATAAAAAAAAACAAAATACCCCAACAACAACCAAATAATAGCACGAATCCAATAGACCAGTAGCAACACCAAAAGGAACCGAAAGCCGCAAACAGCAGTAGCAAAAAACAAAGAAAGCGCCTACCAGATGCTGCCGGAACCGAAAACTAACCACTAGAAAAGAATCTGGATGTCGAGTCGATCCTGGGAGACCAAATCCGGTCACCGGAAACTGCCGGACGCGCCTCCACTCGCCGGCGCGTGAGATGACGTCAGATTCTTCTGACGGCGCGTGAGGCAGACTCGCCGGTCTTCAGGTCACCGGATTTGGTGGAGACGTCGATCGGAGGTCACTCTTCCTCCCTTGGGTGGCGGTGAGACAAAAGCAAAGGCCTAGTTGGGAGACCTAGACTAACAGGCGCGAAATAGAATTGTCGCCGGTCGCCGGAAACATCAACGCAGAAACTGGAAGGAAAAAAAATGCTAACGAGCCAAAGGCTCTGATACCATGTAAATTTAATAGGGAAAAATATTTTCTTATATTTGATTCATCAATAGGGACACATATATATACACATACAAGATACTATAAACCTATTAGAAATCTAACTCCTAATAGAGTTCTATTTACAACTCCTAAGAGAGTTCTATTTACAACTAATCCTTAACACTAATCAAATAAGGAAATGGAAAACTAATGCAAATCTGAAATAAAACAGTAAATTAAATAAAATCCTAGTTGTGCTAGGAATCCAATTAGGACTAGGATTGCTCCTGCATCATTTCAAAAATTAGTTTTAATAATTCTTGTATTTTATGACTTTCCAATTGTATAGTTTTTTTTGCTTATTTGCTAGGAATAGGAGGAAAAACCAACCAAATAATAAAATTTTCAACATAAATTACGTTTATTATATTTTTCTGACTTATTTGTAGTTGATTAATGGAAAATGTAACGCGAATGTAGTATAATTGGACAGTTATAAAATTGAGGAACCATTAAATTAATTTTTAAAAGTAGGGATCCTGACTAATGTACTATGTTTTAAGCTAAGGACTAAATAGTAATTCATACTAAAAGGTACATATTTGCCATGTGTAAGAGATTGCAAATAGGAGATCATGCAAGACTATGTTAGCTACTAACCTTGACTAATTTATTTTAATTGTTGACATGATATTTTCAATATATTTTATTTTTCAAGCAATACTTTTTAGGGTGAATACTATTTAGTCCCTCTAGATTAGTGAAATTCACAAGTCAGGAATATTTGTTTTCCAAAGATCAATTAAATGGTCACTTTATTTTGTTGTCGTTCAACTAAATAGTCCTGTTAATTTTTCCAATAAATTAAGATGAAATATCAACTTTACCTTAACAAAACTTCGAATTTTCTTTTGCATGCTAATACCAAATCAAACATTTAGTTTTTTCTTTAATCCTAAACATCACCAATCCTAATTCGTAAATAAAAGCTCATAAAAAATAGCATGGAATTTATGTGTTTAGATTAAAGTATTAGGTAAAATTTGACAATAAAACTTGGTTTCTTTTCCTCAAGGGTGAAATTTGACAATAAAATTTGGTTTCCATTAAATTAAGATGAAATATCAATTTTACCTTAGCAAAACTTCGAATTTCCTTTTGCATGCTTATACCAAATCAAACATTTAGTTTTTTCTTTAATCCTAAACATCACCAGTCCTTATTCGTAAATAAAAGCTCATTAAAAATAGCATGAAATTTATATGTTTAGATTAAAGTATTAGTTAAAATTTGACAATAAAATTTGATTTCTTTTCCTCAAGCGTGAAATTGGAACGAAAAGGCCAATGAAGCCTTAGTCTAGTGGCTAAGATGGACGCACCCATGACCAAAGATCATGGGTTCAATTCTCCTCCCAGCCATCATTTACCATGTAATTGTTGTTATTTGTAATTTCTGCTGTTAATTCCTTGGAGATTCTTGATTGGTTCTGAACTAACTATTGTACAAAGTTGGGCCCTGTAATTTGATTCATAATCTGCCTCCTTACTAGACTTAACACTTGTCCAGTCTTTGCTTAAAGAATGTATATGGTAACTTTTGTTAAAAAAGAAAAATTGGAACAAAAAATGTTCTATTTTGACTTCTTCAGTTAACTAACAAAAAATGGGCAAAATCTTAGCGGAAGGACTATTTAGTTGAATGGTAACAAAATAAAGGGCCTATTTAATTAATTTGAAAACACAGGTATTGATTTTTAAATTTTACCTATTTATAGGGATTGAATAGTAATTCACCCTATTGATTTTTTATTCAACACCTATTAAGCAATTTTAGTGAGCTGTTTTGCCTTGGTCGTTTTGTTGATGAGCTTGGGCATTTTTAGTGTAGCTTGAAAGTTGATTGTTAAGGCTGTAAAGAATTTTTTTTTTTTGAAAACTAAAATGTGTGGAAACTTTAGTTCGTAGTTACACACCATTTGAAATAAATGTCTATAAAATTGTGGATTTCATCTTGAGCTTCATGATGGAACATTGAAAAATATTTATTTCAATTCCATGAATTCAATGTTATGCAATTAAACATAACTGAATAAAATTTTATCAAAATGCGTGGAATTTCCAAATGTGATAAAACAAAAATGTCCATATTATTTCATTCTTGTTTCTCTCTCTCTCTCTCCTCCTCTTCTTTGTCTTTCCTCTCTCCTTTCTCAACTAAATTTTCTTTTGTATTTTGAAACTCAATATTGATTGAATATGGAGTATTATTTACTATTTTTTTTATTTATGTTACTTTGTTACAACAATTTATTATATTTAGGATATTTTAGTAAGGACAAGAATAATTCAATTTTAATTTTATTTCTAATATAAAAATATTTGAATCCAATTGAATTATATGTTTAAACTTACGCTGTTACAAAGATAAATCTACTTGGTATTCATTTACAAATGAATTCTACGATTTTAGTTTGTTCCAATTGGCCTATTAGGATTTCTAAAAATGTGGAATTGAAAAGTAGAATAAATCGAAAAGAAGCATGGTGGCTGTTTCTCAGTAATGGAAACATGGATTTAAAAGTTTTTAGCAAAATGGTGAAATGGGTGTTTCATATCCTGGTGTCGATTCATTATTTATGGTTACCACCAGTGATTTGGCATTTCCTTAAAAAACAACGATAAGATGACCAAATTGTGAGAAATGATTGTTCTTACAATTTTTTGGAGGAGGAAAACGACAATGTAGACAATTGTTAGTGCCTATTTTTCTTATTTTATACCCGTGTTTTTGTTTCCCTTTTCTAATGACAATTACACCTTAGATTTAGGTTTGCTTAATTTTGTTTTCATTTTCCTCAGTTTAAGGAACCAATAAGTTCAATATTTCACCACAAAATAATTAAAAAAAAAAATCTTAAAGATCTACACTTGTTTCAAAAAAAAAAAAAAAAAATCTAAAGACCTACTTGAAGTAAAAATAAAATTTTAAAATTTAGAAAAGGAGAAAGAGAGGGTGGCTTCGGTCTAATGGTTAAGTTACTCCAATAGTGACTTGGAGGTCATGAGTTTGAGCCACGAAAATTGTTTATTTGCAAAAACGGGGGAAAGGCTGCTAAGTCAACTCTTCAAATATGGAATGCTTAGTGACCTAGGTCGCCTTTTGTCTAAAAGGAAAAAAGGCAGAAAAACAATTGTGCATTCATTTTTTTTTTTTTTTTTAATTTTCATTCCAAACATTTATTACATGATTGTTAGATGAGGAAAATGCTGGAAAAAAAATAATATTAATATCGTGTATTGTTGATAAAAAAAAAAGTTTTGTTTATAATAGTACTTATTTCATGGTATCAACAGTTGATTTAGACTGATTCAGTCTGAATTTTTGAATCGCTTTTTCTGGTTTTCGTTATTTAAATCCTTGCTTGGAGAAGCACTGTTAGTACAAGGATTGCTTTTTCATTGAATAAAAAAACTGAATGAGAGTAATGCAATCTTAGTTATTTATAGACCTAACTAATCCTAAAACCTCTAAGAAAAGGATTTCAAAAACTAGTCCACAACCTACGACTACCAAAATAAACTAAAAGGAAAAATATTATTCCAAGTCAAGGACTCTAAACTAAACTTCAAACTAAAAATAAAGGTTGCTGAAGACATCCAAGCAATTCTTCCAGCTGATCTGGAAATTACCAAAATACCGCTCTTTTATAAAAGATAAATTCCTGTTAATTTCCCAAACACTTAATTGAGTTCCCAATGAAGCTTCTTATCATCCAATATGTGCTGATTAAAAACTTAGGCATTAGTACCTACTTTGGCACATCTTCTGTAAACTAGTTGCCATTGTGCTACATCATCTCTCCCGTCTTGGAAAATCTCGACTCAATTGAATGAAAAGCATCAAAATTCACATATTAAGTGATAGTTTTATATTGAAGTGCTTTATACTTATTAATGTATATACACATAAAAATGAACATATGTAGTGCAGGAGGCTCTTTGTATTGCAGGGATAGGGAAGGGTCATCTACCTATGCAAACATCCACCAGCTTTTGTAAAGAGGCCTTTTTCTTTTTTTTTTTTTTTTTTCTTTTGACTTACCAGTCATATAAGAGCAACCTTATTGTTGCACCAATAGTCACCTTCATATACTGAGATTTTATAATTGGGAGGAGTGTAAAAAATTAGAAAATGCAATTTGGAGATGTTATGGTTGATTGCAACTTAAAGACACGTTGCAATATAATAGTATATAAGCCATTTTATGTCCATATTACAATATTTGGTCTTTTTTCGTCTTCACTAAATTTCTCTCAGCTCAACATTTTGTAATTTTATGCTTAGATTATTATATAAATAGTTTAGCTTGCTTGTCGAATTAAACTGTTAGATTGGCATCTTTTTAAAAGAGATGCAATTCATGCTTTTCAATCAAATTGATTCTTATTGTTTTATTATTTTGTTTGCTTTTTTACATTGATGATATTGTTTTATTGCTTTCTTTATGATTCTTCATTTCAGCTCCATATGCATTCATAGAAACATTGAGAGAGCGGATGTTCAAACCCTCTTTGTCTACTATCGTTGGTGAACAGACCAAGTAACTAATCTACCTTACCTTTTGGTGTATTGTTAGTGGAATTTTTTATCTGCACATGGTGATTAGTTGCATTTGCATTACCAATTTTTTGTAGCCTTGAATGTTTGTAGGGTTGCAATTGCTTCACCATTAGATCCTGTCTATGTTGCCGCGAAAAAGATGCGTGAGTTGCAGGTTAATTCAATTATCATTGCCACAGGGAACAAAATTCAAGGGATACTCACGTATTGTTCTTTCATTGACAGACTTATATTAAGTTTCTTTTAATTCTCTGGCACTATCTTGAAATGAGTTAAATACTGCTTTTGGTTGATGCTCACTTATCAGTCATTGATGCTGTTGCTGCTTTGCAGTTCGAAGGATATCCTCATGCGTGTTGTGGCACAAAATCATTCTCCTGATTTGACCCTGGTGGAAAAGGTTCAGTATGATATTGTCTCGCCTTAATCCTTCAGTTGTTTTGGCTTATTCCATTATCTTTTCATAAAATTTGTAGGTTTGTTTACACTATATGAATATGACATTTCCCTTGCTATGATATGCAATAGCATTATGTGTAAACACTTGATCATTCTCATTTCTTATGCATAATCTATGAAACATAGAGTGACACTGCTGCATTAGAAAATAAATTTAGCGGCATGGAATTAACATTTTGACCCCTTAATGGTGATTCAAGAGCATAGAAGAGACTTAGTGACTTGAAATGAGCTGCTATGACCTGGGAACTCTTTAAGTTTAATAAATGAGCTGAACAAGCATGGGCACAAGTCAAACATGAAGGCCGGAGCCCTGAGTTAATTTATCATATTTGGAGTACTACTGTGAAACCTGGAAAGTTCTCACAATCTTGGGCAACTAGACACTCTTTGGTGGAGCTTAGGGTGGATGGGGGCATTATCTCGAGTTGAACATAAGTTTAGGAAAGAGATAGTGTCTTCTCTTGTAAATCAAGCATTTGCCTTGTTCGTGAGTGGCATTCACAAAATTGCAATTGAGTGCTTTTGTTGCCCCTAGTTGGGTGTTATCCTAGGCTATTTCCTTGATTATACTTCTATTTTGTTATGTTAATTATGACAGTTGGAACAATGGGATGCTTGTGCACTTCTGCGAACTGTATCAAATTATACTTGGCCTTTTTTTGTGCTTTATCCAGAATATACAGAATATGCAACATTAGAGCTGCTATGAACTCAACAACCTTTTTTTGATCTTCGGGATGTTCTAGGTAATGACAGCAAACCCTGAATGTGCAACATTAGAGACAACAATCCTTGATGCGTTGCATATAATGCATGATGGGAAGTTTTTACATCTTCCAGTTGTGGATAAAGGTGACTACTACACTCTTTAAGTCTTAGGAAGCAATCTTTATGTCAATTTACTTAACATTTGTTGTGCAGAGGGTTCTCTTGCTGCCTGTATAGATGTTCTGCACATAACTCATGCGGCAATTTCGATGGTAAACTTCATTTCTTATGCTACAGCTTATGCTAATAGCTAATTGTGTCAATCAATTCACACAATCTATCACCTAAATAAATGTTAAGCCAATGTTTGCTTGAGGAAGGATGCAGATGAAGTGCTGATAAATATTTATAATTATTGTTCACTTTTGTTGTGTTTACACCTATTATATCTTATTTTTTTATCGTAACATATTTAACTGAGGTAATTTACCATGAAAGGTTGAGAGTAGTTCTGGAGCTGTTAATGATGTGGCAAACACAATGATGCAAAAGTTTTGGGATTCTGCCTTAGCTTTAGATCCACCGGATGATTATGACACTCAGAGGTCATTGCTGTTGCACAATGATTTTATATTGTGACTTGGTTAGTTTTGCTACTAATCCTAGGATTTTGATTTCAGTGAAATGTCTGCAATAATGACATCAGATGGGACTGACGTTGGGAAGTATGCTTACCCATCTCTTGGTCTTGGAAATTCTTTTGCTTTCAAATTTGTGGATCTCAAGGGTCGAGTACATCGTTTCAATTTTGGTATGTGTGATTCAAGGCAATAGTTTTAAGAGTTCCAATTCATGTTAATTTAACTTCTATTCTGCTGAAGGTTGGGTACAATGGTGTTTGGGTTGACATCACAAATCACAAACTAGGGATTAATTATTTTTGAAAAAAAAAAAAAAAAGAAACAAAAATACACAATCCATTTCTTAAACAGGTAACATGGCATTACCTATACATAATAGTAAGTTTAAAGGCTAACAAGTTTTGATTTTTTAATATTTTATAGTCCCCTTCGATTGGACTAAATCTCAAGTCTTAATAGTTTTAAAATTATTCAGCATTGGTTTTAAAAGGAATCTCCAATAATTCTTTATGACCGACACTATCTATCTGTCAATCTGTGTGTGTGTGTGATTTTTTCTTATCTCTTTTCTTCTAGGTCCTGGAAAACAATAATTTCTTTCAATTCTCTTTCTTCTTTGTAATCTCACCATAACCTAACATCTTCACCAATTCAAATTGAAGTTAGTCATGAAACCCATGAAACTATGAGAAAACATCATTTTAAATCAACAAAGAACAAAATAGTTTTTCCATAAGAATTGTTTATGTTAAGGATTAGTTGTAAATAGAGTTCTATTAGTAGTTAGATTCCTAATTAGTTTATGATTTGTATTCCTAAATAGCTAGGTAGCATATGAATTCCTTATATATAGACCTATGTAATCGATTGATGAGATACAAGAAATACAATTACAAGATAATCTCTCAACATGGTATCAGAGCCTTCCAAAAAAAAAAAAAAAAGAAATTTCCCGAAACTTCCCTTATGAGAGGCCACTGCCACCCTAGGAAGCCTTTCTAGGGTTAGTATTTTGCCTCACCGCCCACCCCAGGATATTCCCCAGAATCCGGTCGCCGGATTCCAAGCGAATGGCCACCACTCGCCACCTCTTTCTTCCTGCTTTGGTTCACACGCTGGCGCATGTCCAATGGTCTTTTTCACTCCGGTTCCTCTCTCCGACGTTGGCTTGAAGAGAGACGTGCAACCCAGTGAGTTGCATCGTCATTCTTGGGCTTATTCAATAGGTTTGTTTGCTGCGATTCTGTTGTAGCTGTGTCGGGCAGTCTTCTGCTACTGTTGTTGCTTTAATTTGCTAAGGAAACATATTTTTCCTTTGCTGTGACAATTGGTTTAGGTAATTTTCTGTGATTTTCTAGTGATTCCCTTTTGCATTAGGGTTTAGTACTGCACCTTTGCTACAGTTACGGGTATTCTGCTTTTGAACCTTCTCCTTTGTCGAAAGCAGTGCAACCCCAGTGAGTTGCATTGTGTTCTTGGCCTTCAGTGGTGTGCTCCGTTTGCCAGATTTTCTTTTGCTGCGTTTCTGATTATCTGCGCTACTGGGCTTCCTCTTTGAGGCATTGATTATGGAAGCTTGAAACAGCCCTGTGAGTTGTTTTCTGGTTCAGTGAGATTTGTTTCGACAACCTAAGTGTGTTGTCTTAATTCTGCTGCTACTATTTGGCTTGAGATTCTATATTGCTATAATGAAGTGGGTATGGTTGCTGAGTATGGTATTGCGCTTTGCTGAAAGTAGTAGTTTTGTTAAAGGAAGTGATTGATGATCTAATAATGGATTTTGAAATGGAAAAGAAAAGAAAAAAGAGAAAACAATGTTCTAGTTCTTCAAGGTAATAGGTCTGAAATAAAAAAAAAAAAAAAAAAGAATTGAACTTGAGTAATGGAACTACCTTTGATGGATACTTCAATTTAGAATTAATAGTTAGTAGTTTAAAATTGCCAGGGTTTTGGTTAAAAAAAAAGGGGTACAGGAATTTGATTGTAAAAAAAAAGAAAAGGAAAGAAAACAAAAGAAAAACGAAAAAAGGATTCCAAAAGTGTTCATTCCTAAGTTTAAATATGTTTAATAACTAAACATGTTAGACTGACAAACTTTTACCTATTTAATTACTTACTATTGAAATGATACAATCCATTGAATATGACGTAGTAGCATGGTTGTCTGTTTGTTTATCCTGTTTTCATTTCCTTAAAATTTTTCTTGAATGTGAAATTATTTGGACATACTAAATACACTAATTTCACGTGTGTAAAAGGGGCATAATGGTGTTCTAGTAAATACTACCTCTGTTTCTAAATACTTGTCACATTTGAGAAAATGCTATGTTCTAAAATATTTGTCACATTTGTAATTTCAAGTTGTAATAAATTCTTTTTTCCATGTTTATCCTTTGTATATGATCAACAATTATTGCTTCAAGTTCTCAAAAATTTGGTGTTTGGATATATTAAATTAGGAGTAATGTAGTCAATTTGCACAACAAATTATTGTAACTTAGACAAATTTAATAATTTTTTTCAGAAATGTGAAATTCTAAATGTGCCAAGTATTTAGGAACAGAGTTAGTAGTATTCAGGTTAAAACCCTGCACTCCTTATGGGTTGGCATGTTAACCTGTGACAACTGACAAGGGAATTTTCTTATGGGAGAATTGTGGTGACATGATTTTGATTTTAATATGGTGAAGGCTAACGTGCATTTGCATTTTGTGCACAATATTGCTACGAGGGGTCGATACTACCCCATTTTGGATTTTTGTGCAGCATACTTTTGTAGATAGACTATGAGCATGTTGTAGCTTATTAATTGACAATAAAGATTAAGGAAAAGGCTCGTTAAAGAAAAGATCAACCAGACTTTGGATCTTGCTATTTTGTTATGATATTAGGTGAAAAAGGCATGTTTGCTTCAAGCTTCATAGGGTGCATTCCAGTAAGGTTATCCAATAAAAAGGCAATACAATTTTACTTGCCTTTCCTATTTTCAGGCACTGAAAATTTAGGTGAGCTTACTTCTGCTGTATTGCAGAGGATTGGTATTCTTAATGGTCAAGATCATCCTCAACTTATGGTGAGATAGGCTAATATCTGTGTTTTTGGTTTCTGCATTGTCGATTTCATTTTCTGGTCATATTAGCCTTTTAACTTTTTGCAGTACGAGGATGATGAAGGCGACAAAGTTTTACTTGCAACTGAGGGTGATCTTATTGGCGCTGTCAACCATGCTAGAACAGCAGGATTGAAGGTAATATGTTGCTTCTGTGATTATGATTTTATTTAGTATGGTGCTGTAAAGTTCACTTGATGCCTTTGGAAATCTATGGCTGGTTCAGCTTAATTTAGCTTGGTAAGTTCAAGGAACCAAGCTTGAGGTTACGAGCTTGAGTTTGGGGATAAGTTGACTTGATTTTAGTGCACTGGAGTCAGATTGTAAAAGAGAGGATATTTGACTGTTAAAAAAATGATTCTGATAGGTATGAAGTGGCGATAAGGGAATTGGATGTTTAGTGTTAGGCTTACAAGTTAGGTGAAAGAAGATAATTTGGGGAAAGAGAGAAGATTGAGCAGAACAGTTGTAGGAGAAAGAGCTCATTGTTGAGTGGGAAAGAGACATGAGGAGTCTCAATGGGAGGAAGAGATTATGCGTTAGAGTTAAGAATGTTGATATATACAGTTCAAAAAAATAGAGATATTAGAGATGAAGCTGGAAAAAAACAGATTTGTATTAATAATCAACTGAAGCTGTCCTCTGTGGTTACAAGGAAGAAGAAGCAGAAAATTAACAAGAAGGAGAAGATAATGACTGAATCAGCCCCCAGGCCTTTGCCCGTGCAGATTGCTCTTGCCAAAATAACTGAATTGTACCAAGATGCCTTTTTCTCTCATCTTCATTCTTTAAGTAGGCTGTTCATGAGGAATCTGCTTACGTGTCTATTTCTTGGTCCCCAATTCTGTATTTTGAATTCCCTTTGCTGCCCTCAGCAGGTTTCCCTCTTCTAGAATATACTGGGAATGGTTTAGGATCAGGAGCCTTTCTATCATTACCTGCTGCTGGAAAAACAGCCTTGTCCTCAAGGCAGAAGTGAGGGAACTGAACTGAGAAATCAGACTCATCCACCCAAGTTGCCTCTTCTTCACTCTGCCCTTTCCATTGTATCAGCACTTGAGTTTTCTGTAAATCACCATCTTGCACAGATCTTCTTTGACAGAATTTAGCAGGTTCCAGTATAGGTCCTTCTTGCACCTCCAACCCTTCGGGTAAACTCTCAACCACAGAATGGTCACAAACAACTCTCTTCAGCTGATAAACATGGAACACCTTACCACCAACAGAAAATTGGAGATCCCTGCAACGCTTATTGGCATATTCAATAATAAGCTGCTGGGCTCGATGCAAGTTGTAACGCAGCTGTCTTAGTATTTCATCCCGGCTTTGTAGGTGCTGGGAAAGGGTTTCAACTTTTGTTTCGCCTGGTAGGTAGTGTTGGATACTCGGGGAAGGTCTTCCATAAACAGCCTCCAAAGGTGTTTTCTTTGTAGCACCTTGGAAATTTGTGTTATACGAGAGTTCAGCCCAGCAGAGCCACTTCAACCAGGTTTTAGGCTGCTCAGAGGAGAAACATTGCAGGTACGATTCTAGACTACGGTTGAGTACCTCGGTTTGGCCATCACTTTGTGGATGATAAGAACTAAAGTATAGCTGGGTACCTTGTAAACGGAACAGCTCTGTCGAAAAGTGGCTTAAGAAGATTGGGTCCCTATCGCTGACTATATAGTCTGAGGCACTCCATGTAGTCTGACTATTATTTTGGCAAATAGCTTTGCAACGATGGCAGTAAATGGGTGCTTTAACAGAATGAAGTGGGCATATTTTGACAGTCGGTCCACTACTACCAATATACAACCAATGCCATGTGATCGAGGTAATCCAGTAACACAATCAATTGAGATATCTTCCCATATCCTTGCTGGTATAGGAAGGGGCTGCAAAAGGCCAGCTGGATTTTTGGCTTCATATTTGTGTTTCTGAAATGTTAAGCAGGTTGCAACAAACTTTTGAATTGAGGACATTATACGATACCAGTAGAAATTGGAGGCAGTTCTCTTATAAGTTCGGAAAGCACCAGAATGACTGCCAATGGCAGTGGAGTGGAACTCAGTAATGATTGTTGGTACCCATTTAGAGGATGCAGGTAAAACCAGCCTTCCTTTATAGAAGAGTCCGTCATGAATTAGAGAAAAATGTCAATGATGTCGCTTGTTACTATTCAAGTCAGAGATGATCTGAGACAATTGAGTCCTGCTGGATTTCCTTGTTAATAAGGTCCCAATCAACCCATTGAGGAGCAGATATCACTTGAATCTGAAATTCCTCCTCATGCCTGGATAAAGCATCAGCTGTCCGATTAGATCTGCCAGGCTTATATTCTATAGTAAAGTCATACCCCATTAGTTTTGCAACCCAGTATTGTTGAGCAGGGGTGGAAACCTCTTGCTGCAGTAAGTGTTTGAGACTTTTTGATCAGTACAAACAATAAACTTTCGCCCAATTAGATAGGGACGCCAATGCTGGATGGCTAATACCGAGGCCATGAGTTCATTTTCATAAGTTGATCTTGCTAAAGTTGGATCTCCGGTGGATTTTGCTATAGAAATCTATTGGTCGATTTTGTTGCATTAGAACAGCCCCGATTCCCAGATTTAGAGCCATTAGTCGCCACTATAAATTGACAAGAGAAATCAGGCATTGCTAGCACAGGGGATATAGCTGCCTTCAAGGTATCAATGATCACTGAGCTAAAGAGTTCCATTGGAAATTGGCTTAAGCTTCCTTCTTTAGTAGGGTTGTTAAAGGACTAGCTATTGAACTGTAGTGCTGAATAAATTGGTGGTAATAACTAGTAAGGCCGAGGAAACCATGGACAGCCTTAACAGATGTTGGTACAGGCCGTTGAAGTATGCTAGTGATCTTGGAAGGGTCCATTGAAACACCTTGAGCTGATATGGTGTGGCCCAAATACTCAACTGACGACCCAATGAACATTTCTTTCCATTAAGGTGGAAGGAATTGTCCCGCATGAGCTGTAAGACAATCTTCAAGTGGCTTAAGTGAGTTTCCCAATCTGCGGTATAAACCAGAATGTCGAGAACAAATTTAAGTAAATAAGGACGGAAAATATCATTCATAACTGCTTCGCAAGTTGCCGGAGCATTGGTGAGTCCGAAGGCATCACAAGGAACTCATAGTGGCCCGAATGAGTATGGAATGTTGTTGAGTGTGTGTCTGGTTCTGCAGCTCTAATTTGAAAGAATCCAGACCTAAGATCCAATTTAGAGAAGAATCGAGCCCCGGTCTAGAAAAAGGGCTTGAGCTGGGGCGGATTACTCCAGCAGTAAGCATGTCTTTCACCAAGCGCTTGATTTCATCTTTCTGATAGTGCCTATAGCTGTAAGGTTTAATTGATACTGGTCCTTGGCTTGGTTGGAGAGATATCTGACGATCAGCTTGCCTATGAAGCTTGGTAATCTCGCTAAAAATGTCAAAAAATTAGGTTTTTACTTGCTGAAGCTAGTAATGCAGATTAGTAGTAGAGGTATCTGGTGGGGTGGGATCAGGTGACATAGTCCATAGCAACACACAGAAAGTCAGTATTAGATACCTTGTTGATAGACTTACAAGAGAGGCCTCTTTGTAAGAGAAAGATCCCCAGTCAGGAGTATATTATGGCCCTGATGTTGGAAAATCATTGTGAGCTTCTGCCAGTTAACCCGGACATCTCTGAGCGTCTCTAACCACGCCATGCCAAGAATTATATCTACGCCACTTCAGGGAAATACATAAAAATCACCAGTAATAACCAGCGAATCCAAATCGAGCTTCAATTGGCGGCACACCCCATTGGACCTGATATGATGACTAAAAGATGGAGTGGAGCTCACTGATAATTTTAGTGCAGAGGCCAGATCATTGGAGATGAATTGTGGCTAGCACCACTATCAATCATAATTACAACAGAGGAAGAGAGCAATGGCCCCGTAAGTTTCATCGTTCTTGGTCGCGATATCCCTCCAACCGAATACAAGGGAATATCCAGATAAGAGAAATGAACTTCATCAATATCAACTGGTGGGAAGGGAATGTCACCTTCAAGCTCAGTAATCTGGCTATCTTCTGTTTCTGAGATTTGCTCATCCTGATGGCTCGAAGAGACTTATTAGGACACTCATGGGGGAGTGAGTATGGCTGTTTGCAGCGGAAACAGAGACCCTTAGCCCAAGTTCCTGATACTCCTTATGAGAATAATGGCGGACGCCACGATTTTGGGTGGATGAGGTGGTAACAAAGGGTGTCGAGTGCCTGGGTTTGTGTTTGTGATTCTGTTTAGTGTTGTGGAGCGTGTTTCGAGTCGGGTGTGTTTGGTTTAGGGCTTGGATCCGAAGGGGGACTGGTGTAATGGATTTTGGGCCGATACTATAGCGGGCCGTGGAGTGGGTCTCACCAAAGTTTTGGCGAGAGGGCTTTGGTCGGAGTGGCTTGGGCAAGTTCTCTTTCAATCTCGCGGGCCACTTTGTGGATTTATAGAGGTCGACGGCATCATATGATCGAAGTCGGACTCTGATTTCACCTCGCAACCCATTTAGGAAATAACCAAGAAGGTGAGAATCTGACAGATCTGGAATTTGCGCCGCGCGATAGATAAAGTCGTCGATGTTTTCCGACACTGTTCTTGTTTGTTTGATTGCTATGAGGTATTCAAATGGGTTATCCGCCATATCACCACCATAGCGTTGTAGCAACTCTTCTTTTAATTTATCCCAAGTCAGAGTGTTGGTTCTTTTTCGGAGCCACCGTAACCAGTGAAGATGATGTTCCTCCATGGAGATAAGAGCCAAGGATACTTGGAGGTTTGGGGAAATGTTGTGGAGCTCAAAGTATTGTTCTGTTCTAGCAATCCAACCCACTGGGTCTGTTCCAGAAAACGAAGGCATCTCAAGTTTTTTGGCTGTGAAAGGTGTGGGTTCAATAATATTAGTGGTAAAATGGGCACCTAGGGATTGGTAACAGGTTGGTGGGCGTAAGAATCATCGCCGGAATCTGGTATGGTTTTGCCCTTGAGGATAAGATTTTTTAACTCCGAAAAATTTTGATTTTGGTCCAGAATCTGGCATTGTTGGTCTAGTTTGATGGTGGCGATGGATAATTCTAGAGATGCAACGTTCTTCTCTAAAGCTTCAATTCTTTCCTCCATTCTCATTTTTGTCATGTTGGGATCCGGCAGGTCGGACCAATTGTTAGAGTTAAGAATGTTGATACAGTTCAAAAAAATAGAGATATTAGAGATGAAGCTGGAAAAAACACATTTGTATTAATAATCAATTGAAGCTGTCCTTTCTGGTTACAAGGAAGAAGAAGCAGAAAATTAACAAGGAGAAAATAATGGCTGAATCAGCCTCCAGGCCTTTGCCCATGCAGATTGCTCTGCTCAAATAACTGAATTGTACCAAGATGCCTTTCTCTCTCATCTTCATTTTAAATAGGCTGTTCATGAGGAATCTGCTTACGTGTCTCTATTTCTTGGTCCCCAATTCTGTATTTGAAATTCCCTTTGCTGCCCTCAGCAGGTTTCCCTCTTCTACAATACACTAGGAATGGTTTAGGATCAGGAGCCTTTCTATCATTATGGATCACACTTGGAAATTGAAACTCTCTCACATAAGGTCCATTTGCAAATTCAGGTCAATTACAGTGGATTTAGTAAGTCCATGAGCATATGTGTGAATTCAATAATTTTGCAAGAGGCAGCGATGCAGGGTTAGAATATTTGTGGACTAAAGGTGAACATGGGGATCAAATGGAGGTCTCATTTAATTGTTGACGATAATTAGGATGGTTGAGAGGAGAAAAGAAATATATAAATGCTTTGGCTAGTGCTCAAACTCGAGTCCAGTTAACTAGTAGACCAGCCTTACAGGGAATGTATGTGAGTAATTTTAATGGATTATTGTTGATATCATTTACATTATTGTTAATATCATGAAAGTCTCATGTATAGCTTGAAGATGAATGTTTGAGATTAATGTCTTTGTAATGTATGGCTCTGATTTGATTTTTGGGGTATGTAGACTGGAGGGAATGAGAATGTAAAAAATTTTATTTTTATTGCATAATCAGTGATAATCAGTTCTAAATAGGACTGTTACTATTCAAAATATTGTTAGACTGGACTTAGTTTTGAAATTTACTTGGTAATGTGTTGAAATTTCACTTTTCAAGGAGTTGCCCTGAAATTAATGATAGTGAGTGTTATTATATATATATATATATATATATATATATATATATATAAACATGCTGCATGGTCTGCTATGTTCTTTAATTTAGTACTGTTTCTCATTGAAAATGTTGAGATATGCAGTTGTCGGTGGATTTTATTTTCGGATGTCGAAGTAATTATTTTATGTTTCTCTAACACAGGCTTTAAGGTTGCATCTTGATTTTTCTGATTCCAGTCAGCAAACAGTAACTCAGGCGGGTAAGATGACTGCTGAGAGGACTGGATGGGGTTCTTTCCACTCTGCTATCTTGGCGGGTGCAGTTGTTTTAACTGGCATTGGTGTTCTGGCCTATGTGAAGCGCTCGACGTTGTGAAATTATACCAGGAAAGTTGACCGATCGATCAAGAATTATTCCTAGCATCTGATAATGTTTGTTGGCAGAGCTTCGGAAAGAAACTGTTCACTGATTTCGGGCATAGGGGAAATCTCTCTCCTTGTATTATAGCCTCAGATTGAATGCTGAGGTACAGGGAGCGCACGATATAAAGCTATCCTTGAAATTGTAAGAAATAGCTTTTTCTTTTTGACATTTCTGTCAAGGAAAGCCTGAGACAAGGATAACTTGCTCGTGACTTGATAACTCAGGTTTACTCGCATGAAGTTTTTATGGCCCTAGTAGATGTGTAACTTGTATAAAATGCAATTACTTTTATGAATTTTTAAATTGAGGATTTTCAAATCTATATATTTTGGTCAAATATCATGAAATTAATAAGTTTTCTATTACATGGATTTTTATAACCTCTCGTTTGATGCAAATACTAAAATCATAGATTTAATAATGCTCTTATAAATAAAAACAAATAAAGGTTAATTTTGCTAATTTATTAATTATATTCAGTGATCCCATAAAAAAATTTTAAAACAAGCAAAACGACTTAAGGAAAACGAGATTTTGAAAAATCTATGATAGATTTGTTTTAAATTCGGTTCAATTCTTTTTTTCTTCATCGTTCTTCTTCATTTACTCTTTGTACGGTATCTCTCCAGCACAAACCATAACCTTTGGGTTTGCCATCGCAAAGTAGGGCGTATATTCGTTAAGTTTGAATTATTCATTTAAAATTTTAATATTTATATTTTCATGTATCATAATACTCAGAATTTTAAGAGTTGTTGCCATCTAATCCTATTTTCATATTTATGGCAATAATACTGTCAGTTGCAATTGAAAATAAGAAAATATTTCTCTTTTTTTAAATATTATCTTAAAAGGTCGAAACATAGTCCATTTTGTGATACGTTTAGTTTTTCACTTAATTTTATTATCTTGTAACCACAATTTTTAAAATCGATTAATTAATTTGATTTAATGATATTAAAATATTATAAGTTTCAATCTTAACATAGGGCATTTAGTTTTTATATTTTAATTGTACCGATAGTATTTTATTATTAAATAATAACAATCAATTTTATTTTAATATCAAATTATATTTACATATAATGGAACACCTTTATAGATTTAAAAATATGATATTTATGATATATGCAATTAAATAATTAAAAATTTATTTATTTATTATTAAATAAATAACAATTTGACTATATTATCGATAATAGAAAAAATTTATAGCAATTAGGATAATTTCATTCTCAAATATAGATAATATAGAAATAAAATACATAGTTGAAAGAATTTTATTTTATTATTTTAATATTTATGTAATGCTCTAGGATTTCTTTGGTAAGTAACAAAAATTTATGTTATTAAATTATTTATTAGCACATTAATAGGGTAAAATAATGGAATTTTTTTCATAATTTGTATTTTACATTTTTATCAGTGTTACTGTTAGGCCCCAGTCCCAGCACGTAGTCTAACCCACTAAGAATGGAAGGGAAAATATTTTTTTCATCTTGAAGTATTATAAAATTATTCAATTCATCGCATTTTTTACTATTAAATATTTATTGGTTTCGTATTAAGTGTTCTTCTATATAAATTTTTTGAGATTTTTTCTGTTAAATGTCTTGTAAAAGACTAAAATACCCTTTCAGATAAGATAAAAATTAAATCCAACGTCCTTTTTTTCTTCATCTCTGCAAATCTCCATTTTTTGCAACTATAAATGTCACGACCCGATTCCATGGGTCGGACCGGCACTAGGGCCCAGGTAAGCTTAAGACCCCCGAGGCCCATAGTAAGCCTGAAACACTAAAATCTATTATCTCGGTATAAATTTCAACATTCAGCCCATATGATTATGAAAAATAAACCTCAATATTTTATTATTTCTCGGCCCAAGTTTATCTTCTCCAGCATTCTATAATTCGGGTCCAATTTACAATACATGACTAAATATATGTAAATCTTACAACTGCGGAGTCACTAACTCTTTGGTATACAAAGCTTTTTATACACATGATTACATATTAAAATAATTATGAAACTAGGAAAATTTCTCTATTGCCCGATGCCGAAGACACATAGCCTAAATCGTATTAAAGAAAAACATACTTCCTGAAAAATCAAGCAAAACTTGTGAGTTTTCTAAGGAGAAATAATTATCGCACAACACACGCAGTCACACAAATGTGTAAACATATCGATCTAGTCATCCGACTAGTTATATGCTCACGCAGCCAGTCACACAAATGGCAAATCACCAGCACTCACAATCATTAACATCTTCATATAATCACATCACGTGGAAATTGGTCAGTGGAGTCACCGAACCCCCGATGAGCCGTCCTCCCACATGGCTCATCCTCTCACATGTGCACCAGGGAGCCGATCCCCCATACTGGCCGACCGGTCTAATCCTCACTTGACCAGCCCTCTCATTGTTTTTCTATCCTCTCTTTTCTTTTTCATACCAACAGGAGGCAACCCGGTCGTCTCCATCAAATCTAGATCCTCAGGCGCTCACAACAGGAGGCCACCCTGCAGGCTGCGATCAAATCTAGATTATCCGGTGCACCCAATAAAGAAGCCAACCTGTGGTTAACAGTAACGGTAACGGTAGGTGCACACGGGAGGCGCCGATCTCCCATTTACCCGGCTAACAGAAACAGAATCAGGATCCATATAACAGAAACAGTCTCACAAACCCATGGTGACCCACTTCATCCCAACTCCACACAAACAAAGCATAGCATTATCACAACACAATTAATCAAACATTGCAATTAAATGCAGACATATTGATCAGTTACATATTGGAATGCAATGTACAATTAAACATCCATTCTCAAATGAAATTAAATAATTAAATAAATAATATTAACAATAACAACAATGATAAAATAAATAATAATAATAATAATAATAATAATAATAAATAATGATAAAATAAATGATAATAATAAACAATAATGATGAAAATAATAAATAAAATAATAAATAAATAACGGAATAATTAAATGAATAATAATGATAATAAATAAATAATTAGAGCACTTTATTTGTTATGTATCAAATTATAGAATTTATCTAAATAAACTTATTAATTATATTATTAATTAAAACTAGTCCAAGTTCTATCGAAATTTCGGCAACACCTCCCCTAAAAATTGGACTATCCACCTGCTAAAATATCAACAATTAATCAAATATTCCCAAAACACACAGCCCATCTGTGGGGCAATCAATCCAGTAAATTAGTCCCGTCCTCCACATTTTCCATATCAACATTAATTCATAAATTTTTCTTTAATTCCATAAACCATAATTTCCTAACAATTTATTTATTACTAGAATTAAATTCTTTAATTAACCAAGTAATTTTAATTAATCAACGCTTACATTATAACTCAATTAACTACTCACAATTACTAAATTAAATTAACTAAATTAATTAACTACAAATAATAAAATTAATTTAATTAACTAATATTACTAAAATTAAATTATACCCAATATATATTGTTACCGGAATTTTGATTAACCGGAAATGGAGGCTGGTGGCCGGAGGTTGACTGGCAGTGGCGGAGGGAGGCGGAGGCAGCGCGAAGGAGCTGGACAGGCTCGTTTCTGGTGGTCGGAGGCACGTTGGAGCGATGGCTGGGCAGTGGCGATGGCGCGACGAGCTGGATGCGGCGCGATGCTTGCGCGATCGAAGGCAGAGGGAGGCCGGGTCTGTTCGTGCCGCGCGATCTGATCCAGGGAGCTGGCGGAGTCGCTGCGACGTGGAGCGGCTGGATGTGGCGCGCGGAGGAGTCCGATTGAGCTGGAGGTCTCGCGCGGCGCTGCTACAGCTCTGTCTCGCCAAGGACGCAGATGCAGTGAAGGGAAAAGGAAAGAAAGAAAGAAAGGAAGAAGAAGAAGAAGAAGAAGAAAGGAGAAGAAGAAGAAGAAGAAGAAGAAGAAGAGAGGAGAGGATGGCGGAGCCGCTGGTGGTGCTACGCGGTGGTCGAAGGCGTACGAAAAATATGGGTAAGGAAAGTGAGGCATGCGCTGGAAATAGAGGAAGAAGAGAATTCTAGATGGTCTGGGTCAAACCTGTTTGATTCGATTCGGTTCGGCCCAAATCTTTGATTTTCAACTGATTTACGGCTTTTCAATCGGTTTTCGGTTTGGTTTCTCATAATGTTCGCACTAAAATACTAATATGAATTTCCAGGCTGTCGGTTCATTAAATTTAATTGAAAAATATTTTGAAAATAAAAATTTGAGTTGTTTCAATAAAACTCAATAAATAAATAAATTTAAAAATCATTGAAGTTATTGTATCTCACTTTGCCAAAGCATGTTCCAGTCATCTCTAACATTATATTCCAAAGATGTTTCCATGACATTAAACTACACTTATATAACAGCCCTGCCCGAATAGCTGATTAAACCTTTTTTTGCATCATTATTGCTTCAATAGAATGGAGAAGTCTCTAAACCCATGGGTCATTCACATCATTATCTGCATATTTCGCCTCAAATAGCTCATAGCCGATTGCAAAGAAACATAAAACCGGTGAAGAGAAACAACAATACCCAATAACTTAAAAATCAACTAAATTGAAAAATAATTGAAGATCCAGTAAACAAGACTGTTGTAAACTCAATCTGACTTCCGGTTGTCCTCTGGAATGTCAAGGTTCGCAAATATCGGGCCAAATCCAATAAAGAACTCATCTTTTATTGATAAATCAATACCACCACAATGAAATCTTTTACAGAAAGTTGCTTCCATGGTGTTAGATAAAGTGGAAAAGTTTTGGTTTTACACGAATGTAAATACCGTCTTCCTAAAACAACGAACCCAACTGTTCAAATTTCTGGTAACTTCGCTATCGGAACAACCACTGTACACGATTTACTGGTCACTGGTAAAATCCCAGATAGCATTCGAAGTGTTTATCTACGAAACGGCACAAACACTGTTAATGAAAGTTAAAACAAGGAGATGAGGTTGTGAGGTTGGTTTGCAGGTTAGGAAATGAGCTTAAGCCTTTCTGCCGCCGGCAATGGAAGAGAACAGGAACGGTGGTATGGAGGCGCTCTGGAATAGCGTGGAAGAGAGGAAAGAAACGTGATTCCTGTTCCTAGGCTTTTCATCTCATTAAGGGTAGTATTTGGCATTTTAAAATATTCATCTCTACTCTATCTTACATTTTAGAGATATTTAACAGACATTTAACGAAAAAAATCTCAAAATTTAGATGGAAGGACCATTTAATGAGACGAAACCAAATCTGAAGGACTAAACGTAATACTCAAAAATGCGAGAACGAGTCAAATAATTTTATAAAATCTTAGAGACGAAAAAAATATTTTCCCAAAATGGAATTTGAATGCTCATTTTTTGAGTTGGATTTACAGTGTCAAAGCCTATTTAATTTGATTACTTTCTTTGCAACGGAGTCTGTGTCACTTACTTTTTTTATTTTATTTTGAGAGATCTAAGAAAAAATTCTAATTTTAACTCCAAACATTGGTCTAAATAAATAAAATGCATTATCGAAATCAAAGAAGGATTCGAGAGCGAAGTTTTCAGTTTAAAACAATCGATTAATTGCCCAAAAGTTTAACGAAAATGATTTTAAGATGAACAAATGTATGACAATTATACAAAAAAAAAAAAAAAAGTAAAGAAAGCATTTAAAAAAAGCAGTGAAGAAAACATTAAAAGAATAAATCAATAAAAGAGAATGTTACCTTTAGCCTCTATTAAGGATTCCAGGATAATCACACATCTCCATCAAGAGAAACAAAGCAGCAAATAAATAAATTAATGAGGGAAACCTTACCTTTAGCACCTTAAAGGAATTCAAGGATGGCTATACATTTCCTAATCAAAATAAAAATGGCAAATAAAGAGAGCAAGTATAAAGAAATGGAGAAAGTATAAACAAACATCAAAGTAGAGAGTATTGCCTTTAGCCCCTTATAGGGGTTCTAGGACAATCACATGCATCCCATCCAAGCCCATGAAACATGAAATTCAACTCAGGTTCAGTAATCGAGTCTACCTGCTTATCCCATTAAATAGAAATCAGAATCAAGTAGTTCTTCCCATTGTGAAATCGTGGGTCAATTGTGAAAAGTGTTTTTTTTCAAATGTTGTTCAGTCTCCAAATTTGAGAAAATGTGGCTTTAATAGTCATTTGATTAAAAATGGTTCATTTGGTTTTTACTGCTAAAGGTTTGAGAAAAGAAGCTTTAGTCAACTATTTTGTGTAAAAATGGTTCTTTTTGCTGTAGTTGCCAAAGGTTTTAAAAAATAGGCTTTAGTTGCCTAATTTGTGTAAAAAAGGATCATTTGATTTTAGTTGCTAAAGGTTTTGAAAAAGAGGCTTTAGTCGCTTAATTTGTATAAAACTAGTTCATTTGGCTATTGTTACCAAAAGTTTTGAAAGAAACAAAGAAGAAGAAGTAGAGAGATGAAATGGTATACAAATAAAACAAAGTAGCATGTAATTTCTTTACAACACATAAAACAACAAATAATCCTCAATATTGATCTGTTCCAAGCATTCAAGTCATGTACATGTCATTCAAAAGCATAAAGTCTCATATTAAAGGCAATTGCAATAAAGATGGAAAACATGCAAAGTTATGAAGTTGCAGGATCATATGCAAAAAATGCTAATACATAAGTGTTGTACCTAAAGCATTTTCTAAAGAGACATCTAAATCTTAGTAATTCAAAGTCTCTAACCTAAACTGGATTGTTCAAAGACTAAGTATTCATTCTAAGTATTTAAGCATTTATTTAGAACTAAGTTAGATATGCATATAATATAGTTCAATTGAATTCAAGTCTAACTAATCATGTTATTGTTTATTTACTAAGTTAAATAGACATTTAATTAATTGTAATATAATTGAACATGCAACTTAATTAAACTTAAGTTAATCATGTAATTAATTAATTCTTAAATTAGTTATGCTTTAATTTAATTCTAATCATGCATCTAATTCTAAGCTAATTAAGCATTTAATTGAGTCTAAGGGATCATACATTTAATTAATTAATTCTAAGTAAATTGGCTAATTAATTCTAATTGATCATAAATTGTTTAATTAATTCTAAACTAACTAGACCTAAATAATTATGCATTTAATTAATTCTAAACTAATCTAATTAAGCATCTAATCTAATTAAGCATTTAATTAATTTCATACTATGCATTTAATTAATTCTAACTAACATAATTAAGCATTGAATCTAAGTAGCATCCAATTAAGGAAAAAGTGGGACCTGTCTCTTGCAGAGTGCTTTTACGAGGTCTTGGATGAGGCGACTTCACGATTTTCTTTTTTCGCCTTAAAGTTTCAATAAGGGTCCAAATTCTTTCACTTATGGTGTTTGAAAGAACTCAAATTAAGGATTTGATTACACTCACGTCCTTACCAATCAGCTTCCAACAATTAATAACTGAAGACTTTCACCCATATTAATTGGCTTACAATAATCAACAGCGAAAGGCTCGCATGCTCTTGTCAATCAGCTTACTAACCTCAATAGCTGAGGCTTTCATGCCCTTGTCAATCAGCTCGTCGACATTGATCAGCCACTAAGGCTATCACCCACATCCTTGCAACATTCAATAAGTTATGTGCCTTCATTTCGTTACGCTACCACATTCTAAGTAATAGTCTTAGAATCTGCGCTTTCACCATGTTAATAAAAAACACTCAGTTCACTACCATCACTCATGCCAAATCATCTTTGGCACTCTTGATGCGGGGGAGCTATGAACACATGTTTTTCACACCCAAAGATCCATAAAAATCAATGACAAAAGGCACAGTTCAAACCGATAGCAAATCGGTCCAAACCCAGAGATCAGCCCAGCTAACAAAGGTGATTTTTACTCACTCTTTTAGCATTTTTTCCACATAAAATGATATAAATATGGCCAAAATCAAAGTTGAAATGGACCCCGAACAGTGAGCACAAAGTCACTACACATCAAAAGAACTCAAAAAGTGACCTCTCTCAACTCTTCTGATCATATCTGGAGCTACATATCTAATTTTTAGGTGATTCAAGTTAGTTTAGGAACTAAACATCTAGAGCTTGCCAATGGTATATCACAGACTAAAATCAGAGTTGATTTGGGCCTTAAACCATTCAAATCAAAATAATAAACCAAACTAGACCTAGACGATCGGACTTGAACTCGTACTGGTTGGCCGCCTCTGGCCGATGGTTGGGTGAAATATTAACCTGAAAACACTCTTTTTCATCCTCTTTTTGCACACTTTTTCTCCCAATCCTATATTGTTTGCACACTCTCTCACCACCACTCTCTAGCCTATAAATACCCCCCAACATCTTCACTCTACACACACTTTTGGTTCACAATTTGATTGAGCAATATTAGTAACATTTGAATTAGGATTGTTTCAAGGCTTACATGTTCAGCAAGTCCACGATTTTACTTAGAAAATAATTTGGAGAATTCTACAAAAACCAGCAAGAGTTTCCCTGAAAATTAGACTTAACTAAAACTTGTAAAAATAAGAAACACTTCTAATCATCAACCCAAAGATCCACTATTATAAGTCTCATTTCTCAATCATATAAACTCCACATTCAAGTCATAATTAATGTCAACTCTTAATATAATCCATAATGTATTCTTTTAATATAACTATTCATAATGCATACTAAACACCAACCAGTGGTCAACCTAAACACCATTCAATGGTCAACCTAAACACCATTCAGTGTTCAACCTAAAAACCATTTAGTGGTCAACCTAAACACCATTCAGTGGTCAAATGATAGCCTCGCAAAACGGGCAAATCTTGTTATGTTATTTTGGTATAAATTGCATAAATGCATGATTGTTTTTGTACATTTTACGTTTGTTTGTGTTGTTTTTGTTTCAAAGTAATTTTCAGGAACACAGTCGAAGCAAAGATTTGTTTTATACAAAAATAAGGCCAAAAAAAGTTGAAAAATGGAAAGAATCCTTAAATCAGCCCTCGCGCCGCGAAGCAAGTCGCAACAAAGGAAAAAGGCCAAAGTCGCGAGCGCTACCAGAGGACGCGCGCGCAACCCACACCCAGAAAAAGCAAGTCGCGAGCGCGACATTCATATACGCGGGCGCGACAAGCAAGTTTGAGAGTCAGAAACAATGGGAGCAAAAGTCGCGAGCGCGCCTTCCAACTGCACGGGCGCGAGAATGACTTTTGAGAGGCAGAAGGTTTGCCGGCAAAAGTCGCGAGCGCGACTTCAAGATGCGCGAGCGCGAAAAGAACTTCTGAAAGGCAGAAGCATTTGGAGAAGAAGTCGCGAGCGAGACCTTTACAAGCACGAGCGCGAGTCGAGATTTTCAGGAGACGTAATTGCTGCTTTTTCATCAGAAAATCATATCTTTTCATGCAAGGGTCGGGACTCTTCCCAAGAGAAGTCACCTCAAGCACCTCTTGGCCAACCAATCACTACTAAAACCACCATCACTCTCCTCCTCTATAAATAACAATCAAAGTGAAGCAAGAAGGGAGAGATATATAGATTTAATTCTTATTCAGAGTTAGATTCACAAAACACTTAGATTGTATTAGGAGAAGTGTGTTAGTAATACTTAGAGCAAGATTGACGAAAGTCACTTGTTATTGATTGTGCCAAGAACACCAAGAAGTTCCTCGAGGTGTGACGCCAAGAAGTTCCTCGAGGTGTGATGCCCTCCCGAGGCTTGAGTTAGATTACCTCTTTCTCTTGTTTTATAAACTTATTGTATGTTGTTCTTCATAACTCTTCTATGCAAAGCAACAATTTTTAATTGGTAATATTCAATAAAAATTCTTTAAGTTATCTTTTGGTCTTTGTTTAATCAAAGTTACTAAATTATATTCTCAGAAGGAAATAGTTTAGTAAAGATCAAAGAGATTTAATTCATTGAATTGAGTTTACATATGCACATTTCACTTATTTCTGCTGAAGTTAAATCTGTCTTATTGAAATAATCAAAGAATAAGAATTAGGTTTAATATTTAACAAGATAAGGTTTTTATTATATGTAGAAATACATATAATAGATAATATAATTCTATACTGAGAAGTTGAATTACAACTTACCATATGTGATTAAAGAATTCTCTATTGCATGTTACAAGCTTTTGCATAGAAAAGGGAAATCCTGTGTATGATAAATTATTCTAAGTATTTTACCACACACTTGTCTTTACAATTAATTATTCTAAGTATTTGACTATACACTTATCTTTTAATTTAATTAAATATTAGCCTTAGCATAAAAAGAAATCAATCACTTCTGTATTTATTTCTGTAAACACATCATTAAGAATAAAGTAGCAAGTGGACTCAACTCGTTCCTCGTGGGATCGATCTTTTATTACTACGTGGCGATCCGTATACTTGCGGGAACTCAAACGAGACGCAACAAGTTTTTGGCGCCGTTGCCGGGGAACGGTGTTCTGTCATTTAACGAAATATTCTTATATGTGATTTGCAGTTTATTTTAATTAAGATACATACTTATAGTTGATTCAAAATTTTGCAGGAACACATAGTTTACATAACTCATATGCCAAGTACCAGATCCTCAAATAGTGAATTGGAGGATTATCAACCTGAGATTGAACAATTTCTTTCACAACGAAAAAAGAAGAAGAAAAGAAGAAATTCAAGAATCATGGGTGATGGAAATCCGCCACAGAGGTTGATGGACTTTGTGACTCCAAGTTTAAATGGTTCACAAAAGGGAGTAGTACGTCCACCGGTAAATGCTAACCAGTTTGAGATTAAACCGGCTTTATTACAAATGCTCCAAAATAGTGTTCAGTTCTACGGATTACCAAATGAGGATCCTAACTCACATATAGCCAGTTTTCTTAAAATCTGTGATACATTCAAGATGAATTCGGTACCAGTAGATGCCATCGAGTTACGTCTATTTCCTTTCACATTGAAAGACAAGGCAAAAGCTTGGTTGAATTCATTACCACCAAACTCTATCACTACCTGGGAAGAACTAGCCCAAGCCTTCCTGTCAAAGTATTTCCCACTAGCAAAAACCGCTAGGCTTATCAAAGAAATAACCTCATTTACCCAGCATGAAAATGAGTCCCTATATGAGGCATGGGATCGCTATAAAGAGCTCCAACGAGTTTGCCCACACCATGGCCTTCCCCAAAATATATTGATTCAAACCTTCTACAATGGGGTGACACCTTCTACAAGAGGAACTATAGATGCCATGGCAGGAGGATCATTAATGAAGAAGACTACTAATGATGCAATTGAGCTACTAGAAGAGATGGCCAACAATAATAGCATATGGCCAACTGAAAGGGCTCAGGTAAGTCATTCTA
The DNA here is from genome assembly GCF_041381405.1 of Jatropha curcas. Taxonomy (NCBI): domain Eukaryota; kingdom Viridiplantae; phylum Streptophyta; class Magnoliopsida; order Malpighiales; family Euphorbiaceae; genus Jatropha; species Jatropha curcas. The sequence goes on from NC_143153.1 coordinate 17,054,569, forward strand.
CTACTAGCAATGAGTCTTCATCTTCTTCAAAGAATTCAGTAAAGAAAGTGCATGAATTAGATCCTTTAACCATGATGCAAGCACAAATTTCTGCTTTGTCTTATAAAATTGATAACTTAAACATAAGTAAATCAACACCTCTTATTTGTGACAATTGCGGTCAAAATGGGCATGTGTCAAATGAATGTAATTATAAACATCCGGGTATGGAGGAGCAAGTGAATTATGTCCAAGGACAAGTTCGTGGTCCGTACTCACATACTTATAATACTGAAAATCGTAATTATCATAATTCCTTTTGGAGAAATCATGATAATCAGGAAAGGGGCAATCAGGTTAGTCAATCTCAAGATAGGCTGGGACAATTGACTAATAAGCTTGATAAATTTCTCGAGGGATTCAACCAAAAGATGAGTAGTCAAGATGATAGTTTTAAATGGTTAGAATCAAAGTTTGACAAGTTATTCAAAAATCATTCATCATCCATACATAATTTGGAGGTACAAGTAGGGCAGCTTGCAAGTGCCATTTCATCACGTGAAGTGGGAAATCTTCCTAGTAATACAGAAAAGAATCCTAGGGAGAATGTAAGTGCCATTGCCTTACGAAATGGAAAAATAGTAGATAAAATAGTTCCTTTGGGTACTGATGTTAATGTTTTGAGTAATGCAACTGTGGAGCCGGTTTGTGAACCGAGCATTGAAGTAAATAGTGTAGGATCAAGAGGACAAGAAACAGGAAAGAATAAGGGGAAGGCCAATGATAAAACATATCAATCTAGGCCCCCTTTTCCGCAAAGGCTCAAGAAGCAGGAGCAAGATAAGCAGTTCTTAAATTTTATTGATAAACTGAAAAATTTGCATATCAACATGTCGCTCATGGAAGCTATCACACAAATTCCAAACTACGGTAAGTTCCTTAAAGATTTGATCTCAAAGAAACGTAGTTGGGAAGATGTGTCGACAGTCACTCTAACTGAGGATTGTAGCTCCATAATCTCAAGTAAGTTACCTACTAAACTCAAAGATCCAGGGAGTTTCACTATACCATGCAAATTAGGTAAAGTAGATTTTCCTAGATGTCTATGTGATTTAGGAGCAAGTATTAATTTGATGCCATTATCTCTCTTTAAGAAATTGGGACTAGAGGATGAAGTTAAGAGAACTAATATGGTTTTACAACTTGCTGACCAAACTATTAAAAGACCCTATGGTATCATTGAAGATGTACTTGTTAAGGTTGACAAATTTATTTTTCCAACTGATTTCGTCATACTTGACTTTGTTTATGATAAAAATTGCCCTCTTATTTTAGGAAGATCATTTATGAACACAGGGAGAGCATTAATTGATGTTTCAGAAGGAAAATTAGTCCTTAGGATAGGTGATGATGTCATTGAGTTTCATATAGATAAAGCTATGAAATATCCTATGGATGAGGGAAATTGCATGAGAATTGACATAGTTGATGCATGCATACAAGAAATATTTACCCTGGAAGGTAATGAAAAATTTGAAGAAGAAAATGTCAATATTGAAGAAGAGGAGTTTATAAATTTAAGACCTGAAATGTTACTTAGGGAGCATGAACCTTTACCACCATCAATTGAAGTTCCACCAATAGTAGACCTTAAAGAGTTACCAAGTCATTTACGATATGCTTTCTTAGGTAAAGATCACACACTTCCTATAATTATTTCTAACAAATTAACTGTAGATCAAGAGAATGATTTATTAAAAATTGTTAGAAATAGGATTAAGAGTATAGGATGGCAAATTTCTGACCTTAAGGGGATAAGTCCAAATCGAGTCATGCATTACATCAATCTTGAGGATGGACATATACCTAAGGCAGAAAGACAAAGGAGACTTAATCCTAATATGAAAGAAGTAGTGAAGAAAGAAATTATCAAGTTACTAGATGCAGGAATAATATACCCAATTTCGGATAGCCAATGGGTTAGTCCAATTCAATGTGTGCCTGAAAAGGGAGGAATGACTGTAGTAAAAAATGAAAATGGTGAACTAATTCCTACTAGGACCACTACAGGTTGGAGGGTATGTATTGATTATAGAAAACTTAATTCAGCCACCAGAAAAGATCATTTTCCATTACCATTCATAGATCAAATGTTAGAAAGAATTGCTGGTCATGCTTTCTATTGTTTTCTCGATGGATATTCGGGATATTTTCAGATTTATATCTTTCCGAATGACCAAGAGAAAACCACATTTACTTGTCCATTTGGTACATTTGCATATAGACGCATGCCTTTTGGATTATGCAATGCACCTGCAACATTTCAACGTTGCATGACCGCGATTTTTAATGACTACATAGAAGAAATTATGGATGTCTTTATGGATGACTTTTCTGTGTATGGTGATTCATTTGAAGGTTGTTTGAAAAATCTAGATCTTGTATTATCAAGATGTGAAAGTGCTAACTTGGTTTTGAATTGGGAGAAATGCCACTTTATGGTTGATGAGGGCATTGTTTTAGGGCACAAAATAAGTAAGGAAGGAATCCAGACAGATAGGGCAAAGATAGAAGTTATAGAAAAATTACCTCCTCCTACTACGGTTAAAGGTATAAGATCTTTTCTAGGCCATGTAGGATTTTACAGAAGATTTATAAAAAAATTTTCTATCATTGCTAAACCTCTAACTAACTTACTTGTTAAAGATGCATCTTTTGATTTTTCTCCAGAATGTTTAGAAGCTTTTAAAACTTTAAAGAAGGCATTAGTAAGTGCGCCTGTTATAGCAAAACCCAATTGGGGATTACCATTTGAAATAATGTGTGATGCTAGTGATGTTGCTGTTGGTTGTGTATTAGGCCAAAGACATGAGAAAAAGTTGCATGTGATATACTATGCTAGCCATGTTCTAACTAGTACTCAAATGAATTATACAATTACTGAGAAGGAAATGTTGGCTGTGGTGTATGCATGTGATAAATTCAGATCATACTTGTTAGGAGCAAAAGTCATAATCTATACTGATCATTCTGCATTGAAATACCTGTTTGCTAAAAAAGATGCAAAACCACGTCTTATTCGATGGGTATTATTATTGCAAGAATTTGACATTGAAATTAGAGACAAAAAGGGTTCTGAAAATTTAGTTGCAGATCATTTATCACGTCTAGAAAATGAAGAAGGACCAATAGGAGAAACTACAATTATAAATGAAAATTTTCCAGATGAGAATTTAATGTTAGTACAACATGTTCACACACCTTGGTATGCTGACATTGCAAATTTTCTAGCTTCTAACATCATACCTCCAGATATGACTTATGCACGAAAGAAGAAGTTCTATGCAGATGCTAAAAATTTCTTATGGGATGAACCATTCTTGTTTAAGATATGTATGGACGGTATGATTAGAAGATGTGTAGGGGAAACAGAAATACAAGATATACTTATGCATTGTCATTCTAGTCCATATGGAGGGCATCATGGAGCAAATAGAACTACTTCAAAGGTTTTGGAAAGTGGCTTTTATTGGCCCACTCTATTCCACGATGCTCGTATATTTGTCTCTCATTGTGACAGGTGTCAACGGGTTGGCAACATAAGTCGAAAAGATGAAATGCCTTTATCCAACATACTCGAGGTAGAGATATTCGATGTATGGGGAATCGACTTCATGGGACCATTCCCTATTTCACAAGGTAAGAGTTATATCTTAGTAGTTGTTGACTATGTTTCCAAGTGGGTGGAAGCACAAGCTTGTGTCACAAACAACGCCAATACAGTGGTCAAATTCTTAAAAGCATTATTTACAAGATTTGGGGTTCCAAGAGCAATCATAAGTGACGGAGGTACGCACTTTTTAAATAGATCGTTGAAAGCCTTTTAAGGAAATATGGAGTACATCACAAGGTATCTACCCCATATCATCCACAAACTAGTGGTCAAGTGGAAATTTCAAACCGCGAGCTTAAGTGGATTTTGGAACAAACTGTCAATTCATCACGAAAGGATTGGTCGCTTAAACTCGATGATGCACTCTGGGCCTATAGAAAGGCATTTAAGACACCAATTGGGATGTCTCCATACCGTCTAATTTATGGTAAGGCATGTCACCTACCCCTAGAATTGGAATATAAAGCATATGGGGCAATAAAGTCTTTAAATTTTGATTTAAGCAAGGCTGGCTACAAAAGGAAACTTCAGTTAAATGAACTAGATGAGATCAGATTATTAGCATATGAAAATGCCAAGTTATACAAGGAAAGAACTAAGAAATGGCATGATAATCAAATTCGAATCAAATCATTTAAGGAAGGAGACCAAGTGTTATTATTCAATTCAAGACTACGCCTATTTCCTGGAAAACTGAAGTCCAGATGGAGTGGACCATTTGAGGTAATCAAAGTTGCAAAACATGGAGCATTAGAATTGAAGAATCTATCTAATGGTTCTACATTCGTGGTAAATGGACAACGGTGTAAGCTTTATTTGGGTAATAGGATAGAGGATCCACCACAGGTAACATTTTAAACCGATTTTATAAGTATGTATAATTTCAATAACTACTTAATATACTTTGTTTATTATAATGTATTATTTGATTATTTGTTTTTATCAATTTTTTTAAGTTAAAAAAAAAAAAAAAAGAGAAACCCATCAAAAATCAAGTGTGCAGGGAAGTCTATTTTTGCAGGAAGCCAAACTCGCGAGCGTGAATGAAAGAAAGCACGAGCGCGAACATTGCAAAAAAGAGACAACAACTCTTTTTTTACAAAACTCGCGATCGCGACATCTATCTGCGCAAGCGCGAATTTTCCACAAAGGAAGTCAGAAGCTTTAAGATCCCAATTCGCGAGCGCGACATCTATCTGCGCGAGCGCAAGTTCTCTGCAAAACAAGTCAGAAGCAAAGAGATTCACTCTCGCGATCGCAATAATACCAAGCGCGAGCGCGATTAGGGCACAACAGAGGACAGAGGCCAGGCAAGAACCATTCGCGAGCGCGAATTTTCAGACGCGATCGCGACTCCAGAAAAATTCCTGGCGCGATTCCACAAATCTTTGGCGCAACTTCCTAACGGTCAGAAATTTTCAACTGCCCTCTCACACTCCAATCAATTCTTCTCCTTCCCAATGCATTCAAACCTGCAAAAACTGTAAGTAACCTTTCAAATCCAATCAAAACTCTTCCTTTTCAACTTCCCCATTAACTACTCAACCCTATCCTTCCCTAAATTCATCTATATAAGAAAATCAATTCCTTTCTTTACAAACCCCCAAACTCTGTCACTACAAAACCAATTCCCAGCAACCCTCTTTTCTGCATATCTTGAACAACAATATCCCCATCCACACTCACACCATGCCATTCAAGCAAAAAGCCAGGAAGAACAAGGAAGGATCTTCATCCTCTGCACCAACACGAAAGGATTTGGCCACCAGATATAAGGCTCCTTTTCCCATATATACTATGGAGGAAGGGGAACGCTACACACGCCTTGCCAAGTGCACTTTCACAGGTATGTATCTTCTTGACCAACCCTTTTTACAGACTAATGGCATTTTAGAGAAAGTACAGGAATATTTGAAAATTTTAAATTTTGAAATATTTAGTCAATTACAAATTCCTGAAAATGCTAAATTAAGTTTAGAGTTATTGACTACTATTGATTGGGCGGATGATAATGAAATGGCCATCAAATTTAGAGTGGATGGAGAGGAATTAACTGTGGATTATGCTAAAATGAACGAATGGTTAGGATTCCCCAAAAGTGGATGTGCTTCTAAACCGAAAGGATGGAATGCATCTTCCGTTTGGGAAATACTAACGGGGCAATCAACTTTTACTCCACGAAATGCTGGAAATAAATGGATCAAAGATGAGAGTATTTTATACCTACAGAAATATTTATGTTATGCCTTGTTTGGACGGGTGGAAGCATCCAAAGTCCAAACAAGAGACTTGTTTGTGTTGGACTGTATTTTGCAGGGAAAACGAGTAGACATTGCCGGAATCGTGCTCGATACAATATACAACGCCTCTCGTCATCAAGGCAAAGTTACTTTAGGAGTGGGTAGTTTGGCGCCTATCTTGGCATATATTGCTCGAATGCCCATTCCACCTTATCAGCCCCAACCAACAGACACTTTTAGGTATATGGATGGCACATTCTTGAAAAAGATAGGTTTGGTTGAAGAAGTAAAAACTGGCAGCACAGTTCTTTATCGTTGGAAGCCTTGGGAAACTAGAGTCGGGCATAGCGATCGTAATGAAGGAACCTCTGATGCACAAACACCAAGACAGCGAAAAGGCAAAGCGCCAGTCACATCATCTTCTCATGTGGAAGAAGAAGAAGATGAAGTTGCCGGATGGAAGCAAGTGTTGGGTAAAGTGGAAGCTTTACAGCAATCGCAGGAAACCTTACAAGTTACTGTTCTTGACATGGGACAAAAACTGCATACAATCCAGAAAAACCACGAACGGATGGAACGGAAGTGGATGAAATATTTCCACCATCAAAACATCGAGTTCACTCCATCACCTCTGGGTTCTCCGGAGGCCTAAGGTTTTTCTATCCTTTTTTTTTATTTTTTTTTTATTTTTTATTTTTCAGTATTGTTGTGTGTTTATGCATGTGATGTGTTCTCTTTGCATTTCTTCCCCCACAATGAGGGCATTATGTCTTTTAAAGTGTGGGGGAGACCTTACAAGATCTCTGGTCATTGTCATTGTCATTTTTATTATTATCTCCGTTCATTTTTATTTCATTTCATATATATATAAAAAAAAAAAGTGTGACAATTAAAAAAGTCAACTTCTTTGCCTTAGTTCAATGTTTTCAGTCTCTACATGTTGATTTGTTTGTATTTTGCTTGTTGAAATAGAAGTCCTGAATAATATACCATGATTAGAGAGATTGAATGCTTATATGAACTTAAGTTTTAATATATTACATATGACATTTTAAACTTTTCAAATAGCACATTTTAATCTTTGGTTAATTATCTAGACATTATCTTTTGTTTTAGAAAAGCTTGAATCCTAACTTGAATGAAGAATAGAAAGAAATTAAAAACTTGTATGTTTCAAGTCAATAAGGGACGAAGGTATGTAAAAAAAAAAAAAAAAAAAAAAAAAAAAAAAAAAAAAAAAAAAAAAAAAAAAAAGAAGGTAACCTTAAGGGAATAATGGAAAAACCGTTCCAAAGTAAAGTGGTATGGAGCATAAAATGCAACCACTTATCATTTACATTCCCACATACCTCGAACAAAAATAAGAGCAAAAGAAAAAAATTGTGGTATGGAGCATAAAATGCAACCACAAAAAGAAAAGAAAAGAAATGAAGTGGTATGGAGCATAAAATGCAACCACTTAGTGAGATAGAAATAAGACTACCTAAAAATGCCTTGAGATGAGAAACAATACATGTATACTATCTAAAGTACTTCCTATTCTTTGCATTTTAAGGATGGAGGATTGCCTATCTCATATCTTAAAATGGCTAGATTTCTTATACTTTAGATTTTTGTTTGCTATTTTGAAATTTTTACCTGTCACATTCATTTATACTACTTGGTTCATAAAATACAAAAAATCTCTTATCTTTGGTAGATTACTTAAGAAGTCTAAATCAACGAATAAACACAAACATGATCAACATGAAGTTCAAAAAGAAGGGTAAATATCTTGCTTAGGGACAAGCAAAGAGCTAAGTGTGGGGGAATTGATAGCCTCGCAAAGCGGGCAAATCTTGTTATGTTATTTTGGTATAAATTGCATAAATGCATGATTGTTTTTGTACATTTTACGTTTGTTTGTGTTGTTTTTGTTTCAAAGTAATTTTCAGGAACACAGTCGAAGCAAAGATTTATTCTATACAAAAATAAGGCCAAAACAAGTTGAAAAATGGAAAGAATCCTTAAATCAGCCCTCGCGCCGCGAAGCAAGTCGCAACAAAGGAAAACACCCAAAGTCGCGAGCGCTACCAGAGGACGCGCGCGCAACCCACACCCAGAAAAAGCAAGTCGCGAGCGCGACAAGCAAATTTGAGAGTCAGAAACAATGGGAGCAAAAGTCGCGAGCGCGCCTTCCAACTGCACGGGCGCGAGAATGACTTTTGAGAGGCAGAAGGTTTGCCGGCAAAAGTCGCGAGCGCGACTTCAAGATGCGCGAGCGCGAAAAGAACTTTTGAAAGGCAGAAGCATTTGGAGAAGAAGCGCGAGCGCGACCTTTACAAGCACGAGCGCGAGTCGAGATTTCCAGGAGACGTAATTGCTGCTTTTTCATCAGAAAATCATATCTTTTCATGCAAGGGTCAGGACTCTTCCCAAGAGAAGTCACCTCAAGCACCTCTTGGCCAACCAATCACTACTAAAACCACCATCACTCTCCTCCTCTATAAATAACAATCAAAGTGAAGCAAGAAGGGAGAGATATATAGATTTAATTCTTATTCAGAGTTAGATTCACAAAACACTTAGATTGTATTAGGAGAAGTGTGTTAGTAATACTTAGAGCAAGATTGACGAAAGTCACTTGTTATTGATTATGCCAAGAACACCAAGAAGTTCCTCGAGGTGTGACGCCCTCCCGAGGCTTGAGTTAAATTACCTCTTTCTCTTGTTTTATAAACTTATTGCATGTTGTTCTTCATAACTCTTCTATGCAAAGCAACAATTTTTAATTGGTAATATTCAATAAAAATTCTTTAAGTTATCTTTTGGTCTTTGTTTAATCAAAGTTACTAAATTATATTCTCAGAAGGAAATAGTTTAGTAAAGATCAAAGAGATTTAATTCATTGAATTGAGTTTACATATGCACATTTCACTTATTTCTATTGAAGTTAAATCTGTCTTATTGAAATAATCAAAGAATAAGAATTAGGTTTAATATTTAACAAGATAAGGTTTTTATTATATGTAGAAATACATATAATAGATAATATAATTCTATACTGAGAAGTTAAATTACAACTTACCATATGTGATTAAAGAATTCTCTATTGCATGTTATAAGCTTTTGCATAGAAAAGGGAAATCCTGTGTATGATCAATTATTCTAAGTATTTTACCACACACTTGTCTTTACAATTAATTATTCTAAGTATTTGACTATACACTTATCTTTTAATTTAATTAAATATTAGCCTTAGCATAAAAAGAAATCAATCACTTCTGTATTTATTTCTGTAAACACATCATTAAGAATAAAGTAGCAAGTGGACTCAACCCGTTCCTCGTGGGGTCGATCTTTTATTACTACGTTGCGATCCGTATACTTGCGGGAACTCAAACGAGACGCAACATCAAACCTAAAAACCATTCAGTGGTCAACCTAAACACGAATAGTTGTCAATCTAAACACCATCCCTACTCGAGGAGATATACCCAACTTAAAAGCCTCAAACACCAACCTAAGCACCTTAAAATTACCAAAAGCCTTAAACCAGACCTAAGCACTCAAACCGAGGGCAATGCCCAATTAAGCCCTTAAATCTTGATTCAAGCATTGCTTTCCACTGTCCTTAAGCCTCAAACACTAACTTGAGCACCTTAAAATTACCAAAAGCCTTAAACCAAACCTAAGCACTCAAACTGAGGGCAATGCCCAATCAAGCTCTCATATCTTGATTCGAGCATTGCTTTCCACTATCTTTAAGCCTGAAACATTGACCTAAGATACTAAATATCTAAAGCCTCAAACAAGAACCCTAGTACCTCAAAATTACCAAAACGCTCAAACCAGACCTAAGCACTCAAACCGGGGGTAATGCCCGATCGTCTTGATTTGAGCATTGCTTTCCACTATCTTTATGCCTCAAACACTATCCTAAGCTACTAAATATCGAAAGCCTCAAAAAATTGACTTGATTACCTCAAAATTACCGAAAGCCTTAAACCTAAACTAAGTACCAAAATTGGGGGCAATGCCCCGATCAAAGCCTTAACTACTAATCTAAGCATTACCTACCACACAGTTTAAGCCTCAAACACCGAGCTGAGCAAACACTGTCAAAACTCCTAGACACCTACCAAAAAACCTCAAACACTGATCTGAGCGTCCTTGCCTACTAAAAGTCTCAAGTTAGACCTAAGCACTCAAACCGAGGGTGATACCCGATCAAGTCCTCAAATCTTAATCCGAGCGTTGCTTTCCACACTTCCTATAGCCTTAAACACTAACTTGATCACCACTACCTCTACCAGTCACTCATAGTCCTAAACATTGACCTAAGCTACCCAAACTCCAAAACCTGAAACACTAACCTGAGTTATAAACCCTGATGATGCATGCTTTGAAACCTGACCAAAAGCTATGTACTGATACCTCCTTTTGTTTGCTTCTTCTAGAGAACAATAATAAGGACTGCTACTCCACCTGCTGATTTCAGAGCCATGCTTGGTGAGATGCTTCGGGCCCAAGAGGTTTACTTATAGAACTTACTTACTAAATAGAGTGACTCTCTGAGGAATGATATTGCCAATCAGAGAGAGACCATCTTGGGGAAAGTTAGAGCCCTTATTAATAAGAGCCAGAATGGCAACACCGCTTCGAACCAGACTGGAGGGTCTAATGATCAACACAACACTTCGCCCAATGGTGATTAGATAGCCAGAGGGTCAGTTCCAAAAATTGGGGCCACTTCTAATGCAACTGCTGCCCAAGCCAAAATGGGGATGGGTTGCCCTCCCCAAAGATGAGGAAAATTATGGGAGAAATGGAGGGCTTTGAGAAGTTCTTGACGAACATCAAGAAGTATGAGGATCTTATTGATGTCAACTCTCTTCCTCTATTCCCAGAAGCTAGGTTGCCACCCAAATTCAAGATGCCTAGCATGGATAAGTTTGATGGCACCACATGCCCCAAGACTCATCTAAAGATGTATGTGGGTGCCCTCATGGCGCGGAACCCTATGGAAATTAATTCCAAGAACTCTATGACAAGATTTGGAATAGATCAAAGATCAAACTAAACTCCCCTCTATGGCATCCAAAACTTAAAGAAGTAAGAACACCAATAATAGAGTAAAAGAATAAGATAAACGCCACAAATAAATTGATAAGTTTACCTTGATTCTTGATGCAATTAGAGGAATGCAAACTTACAATCTCTCTAATCAATGGAACACGCCTAAGCATGAATAAAATCTGTAGCTTTAATATTTTGTTGAATGATTTATGTAACAACATAACAAGGCTATTTATACTAATTCTAAAAGGTCCTAATCCTTAAAGGATTTAGAATAATTAATCTAAATCAGCTAAGGATAGGGATTTAACTAATCTAAACCAACTAAGGATAAGGACTAATTAATCCAAACCAACTAAGGATAAGGAATAACTAATCCAAACAAACTATGGATAAGGAATAATTAATCCAAACCAACTGAGGATAAGGAATAAAAGGGTGGCCCAATCTATTGGTGGCCCAACCCATTAACAACATTACAACTCAAAACTAACACAAATGGGCTAACTTATTATGCCAAAGTTAGGCTCTAGTACGGCTAGGGCGTGCTACACCATCAACATATGCCTCCAACAATGTAAGAAGCCTAGGTGTGCCTTCAAGTTCCACACAACACTTGTTGAAAGCAAGATCATGAAGCTCTTGTGTAACTTGGTCTTGAACATATAAGGACATGGCTGCCCTATATCTCTTTGTATGACTTCTTGTAATTGATCCATTAGGAAGCACTAATGGATTTTCCATGTTGTTCTCCTTGTTCCCTTGAGCTCCATGGATGAGTGATGGCGGATCCATATCACCTCACTCCTCTTGGTGTAAACAATGAGCTCCTTGTTCAATTGTTCCAATGACAGCGGTTTTCGCAAGTGTACGAAATCGCAACAAGTAATATAGAGTAAGAAAGTATCGTATCCACAGGGATTGTTTATCAATTACCAAAATTATGTTAACCTATTATTATTTAGATGATGATAAAAGGAATTCGCTGTAAAGTAAATAAAATTCAAAGTAAAAGAGATCAAACACAAAATTTAGGTGAAAAGAAATCAGGGGATTAAGCTACTAGGGAATTTGATTTCATTTAATTCTATCCAGCTTATTCTATTAGTTCATTAATCAAGTTTAATTGTTCAAGTAGGAGAAAACAACCCTAAGGTTACTAACAAGCTCTCCCGATTTATTGTTAGCTATTCTAATCCAATTTAATCACCTATCTTAATAGTGAAATTAAACATGAATCAGATCATTAGGTTTTATGGTTGTTTTATGAATTCACAACTTAATACTTTATTAACTTATGAAAGCCCCCCTTGAGTCAAACCATATAGTTTCCACATCAAGTTATTATTCTCAAGTAAATCATTACCTTGTTCATATCAATAACCCTTCTCCCGAATGTGGTTATTGAAATAATTCAATCCAGGGGAATTTTTCTGCCTGGAAGCCTTAAGCACAATAATAAGTTATAACAAGAACAAAGAAAAATAAATCTAATATTATAAGCTGGAATCGAATTAAATTACATCAAATCCCTAGTATAAAAGTTTAGCTAGACATAGTAATTAAATTAAGCTCAATCATACTTGAATCATTCATTATATTTAAAGACAATAATAAAGAAAGAAACAAGATGAAGAGTTTAGAATAAAAACTGTATCACAACTATGTTGATGGCTTCCTTGAATCTTAGCACAATTATTTGAAGCTTGAAATCTTTGAGAAGAAGAGAATTATGTAAAGTGTTGCACAAAAAAAATGAGATCCCCTACTATGAGAAGTTCCTCCCTTTATATAGAGATCCTGAAGGCAAGTCTGACTCCTTTTAGGAAAATAGAATCCTTATTTAGCACAAAATCCTTTATAGGAGATCATAACTGTTTAGGCTCTTGATTTCTTCTTGATTAGGACTCCTTTTTCTTCAAGAATAGGTCCAGGTCTTGTTTAGTGTGTTTAGGAAACTCCCTGAAGTCGGCCCATGTGAGAAAGGCTTGATTTGCGTGTTAAATTCACGCTGGTTCCGCCTGGGCAGCACGGGCGTGCTTCATGGCACGGGCTAGGCGTGCTGTAGTCTGGAGGTCTGGCTAGTGAAGCATGGGGCGTGCTAGGTAGCACGGGCTAGTGAAGTACTGAGGCACGGGCGTGCTACAGAGCACAGGCAGGGCGTGCTCCTCTCTGGAAGTCTGTCTAGAGTTGCCATGGGCGTGCTATGCTTGACACGCCCTGGTCCCATTGTAGCACGGCCGTGCCTTTTGACACACCCTGGCCGTGCTCTCTTCTGTCTCTCCTTTGGTTTACTTGGCTTCTAGCACGGGCGTGCCTTCCAGCACGGGCTGGGCGTGCTAGAAGCTGAGTGCCTTGCATTCTAAAGTTCTTTTCTGCGCCAAATTTCTGCATTTTTCTCTTAGATCAAGCGGATTAAAGACCAAGGAAGCTTTTAAACACAATTACACTAAAAGTGATTTAAAATTAAATTAAAGAAGTAAAAACTTACTAAAATTCTAATAAAAACTATATTAAAAACACTATAAAATTTACACTTATCAAAATTCCCCAAACTTAAACCATTGCTTGTCCTCAAGCAACAAAACTAAAGGAAAAATAATTTGACGACACTAGTTTAACATGGTTGGAGATGATTTCCATAATCTTTCATGATATCATGATTAGTAAACAAGTGAATAAACTCAATCGTTCTCCATGCTAATCATACTTAAGTTTGACTTTTATTTTTGAATAAAACACATTCATTGAGTAAAATACAAGTTTAAAGAGATTGTCAACACTAATATTTATTCAATTTATGATAAATAGGACATGAATTATCTAAAGAATTTTCAACCTTTCAAAAATAAGACAATTGATAGTGCAACAGTGGCATTCCCATATGCAGAATTAGTCATTCTTTCTCCACGATTTAAATGCATACAATTAAAAGATCAAAAGGTCTTTATTTTGGGTTGTAATGGGGCTTTCTTGGTGCAAATTTTGCTTAATCAAAAGAAAGGATAAAAGGGTAGTCAAAGAGTACAAAAGAATGTATAATATTCAAGATTCTATTTTAATTAAACTTTTACTAGTTCTAGGGAGTGTTGGTTTTGAAGCTTTCTTACTAGCTAGAGGCATCTTGTGCAAGGTCTTTTCTTAAAATTTTGGCACTATTCTTACTTGCTTTACCATTCTTCTTGCATTCTTTTGATTGCTTTGCATGTGCCTCTTTCTTGATTCTTTCCTCTTTTCTTTATTTGCTAGTATTGATTGATGAATTCTCCCTCTTTGTTGCTATATTCTAATTAAAAGTCGAATCTTTTAATCATACAATCCTTTGTACTTAGGGTAAGAGATTTGAATTTGGCTTTAATGGCCTGGTTTATTTATGGTGAAGAAGAAAATTGTACGGTTTAAAGCTTCAAAGTGGGTTTCAAAGGTCATATATTTTTGTTTAGGTAGTTTAGGCTATATAGGTGTCAACAAAAATTGCCTAAATCATCTCTTTCAAGATGTAAACATTTAAATTTCTCGCCTCGAAGGAAGTTCTAATTTTTGTTCTAGGAATGCCAAGGTTTAAAATACTTTAGAGTAAAACACACCTTTATATCATAACTTTCATAAAAATCAGTGTTTTAAAAGTCTAGAAACAAATAGTTTAGATCAATGAACATGATTGAGTCAAAAATTCAAATTCAAAACTTAAATATGCTAGAATTTAGAATCGACTATATTTAACACTCATTACTAGACATGAGAACTTTCAAGCTTACTTGTAATCATTCCAAAAATGTTAAACAAAAACAAAAATTTTTGCCAAAATTCCCTTCCCCCAATTCAATCAATCACATTGTCCCCAATGTGCATAAATTCCCCAAACTTATTGCATTACTAGAAGGAAAGCAGGAAGAGAGAAGAAGAAATCTTACCAATATTGTATTGAACAATACAATAGAACGGGTGTGGGAAGAGTCTTAGCTAAAAGAGCAACTAAACATTAAGAACAAAACAAACTACTAAAAAGTTATAAAAATTCAAATAACAAATAAACTAAAGTGAAAGCAACCAAGACAATGTATTAGAACAAATAAACAAAAATAAAACAAAGAAAAGTGAGAAATCCGTCAATTCTCTGGTGGTGGAGGTGGCTGCAGAAGCTGGAGGATGGTCTGGAGTTGGCCTTGCATGGTGTCCATCCGAGAATCAAGACTGCCGTTCATAATCTCGATGGACTGGAAACGGTCTGCGATCATCGTTTCCATACATTTAAGGCGCGTGTCAAAGAGGTCCATCCGAGACATCATTCTTGCAAGGACTTCATCGTTCGACATGTTGGCTGTGCCTTGGAACGATGGACCGACACCGGAAGTAACTGCACCAAAAGAAGAAGGAAAAGGAGGAGGATTATCCTCTTCCATGTTAGCTCCACCGGCTGCCTCTGCTCCTGCATCATCAGGATTAGCCTCTGGGGCGCCCACTACTTGATATGTATCCCCGATTTTTTCAATCAGTTTCATATGTATCATAACATCTAGGTCCAGTCTAGTACTACGCCCTCCTCCTATACTATCATAAATTGGCCTAGCCGAGTTACAAAACATCCCACCATTATGGCCCCCTTGTCGGCTCCAGCCACCTTTCCAAATTTTTGGCAGAGCCAATAACCAACATTCAATAAAACCCCATTCTCAATAGCCCACAGAAAATATAATTCGTTCAAACTTAGCACCCCATCGCTTTCACTCCTTCCAAAAATGGAATTAGATAAAAATTTGTGAATGTAGCGCAAGGAAGGTTTTTTTAATTTGGATGCTTTAGAATATCTAGGATTGTAATTCACTTCACCTGTCAAATTTTGCCAAGTATTACGCGAACTAAAATCACTAGATATTTGTATCTGGCTATTGTCTGTAGGAAACCCAAAAATGTGGCTAATTTCATTCATAGTTAGTTCAAAGTCTTGACTAAGAAGCCTAAAGTTAACCCTGCTTGGTGGTGAATTAGGCAATAACGGAATAAAAGCGCGATAGGAACTCAGAAATTCTAGAGTTAGAGGGGCATAGACTAAGTCCTTCATATCAATAAATTCCCCCCATCCTATTCTCTTAAGAGGGTCTAACACAATATCCCTAAGACCCACTTGCGCTAAGGCAGCCTCATCGATAAATCTATTCGGTAAAATAGGCCGAAGAGATAATTTTGTGTACCTTTCTTGTTGATCGGATGAGGCAAATTCGAATGGAATTTCAGGAGGTGAAGGAGGTTGAGGAGCCGTGGAGGATCGCGTAGTCGAACGCTTCCGAGCAGCAACGGATGATGCGGGTCTGCTACGTTTGTATCTAGGAGGCATTGTTGGAGTTGATTATGTGAAAATTTTGGGTGGAGAGTGTTTGATTTGAGAGAAAAGGGAGAAGAAAAGAAAAAGTTTGAGAGAAAGGAGTTGACGGCTAGGGCGTGTGAGATGGAAAAGAGAAAGTTTGGAGGCGTGCTCTTTAAATAGGGGCGCCAATAAATGAGTTGGTCTGATCGTGGCACGACCGTGCTGATGAGCACGGCCTGGGCGTGCTCCCCTCTGACCTGCAAAACAACAAAAGTGGCGTACCTGGCACGGGCGTGCTATATAGCACGGCTTGGGCGTGCTCTTCTCTGCCTCTCGTTTTGAAAAGTGCCTGGTGATAGCACGGGAGTGCTATCTGGCACGCCTTGGGCGTGCTTGTCCCTGCCTCTCAAGTTCTTTTCGCGCTCGCGCATATGAAAATCGCGCTCGCATATTTTGCTGGCAAACTTTCTGCCTCTCAAAGGTGCTTTCTCGCGCCCGCGCATATGAATGTCGCGCTCGCGACTTCAGCTCGCGCCCGCGTATATGAATGTCGCGCTCGCGACTTCAGCTCGCGCCCGTGCATATGGAAGGTGCGCTCGCGAGTTTTTCTTGCAAATCTTCTGACTCTCTTTTCTAATTGTCGCGCTCGCGCTTGTGAATGTCGCGCTCGCGACTTGGGCATTTTTCTTTGTTGAGAATTGCTTCGTAGCGCGACTTGGGCGTGCCACCCAGCACGGCTAGGGCGTGCTTGGTTCTGGATTTCCACTTTTTCGTACAAAAACTCTTAACTAAACAAAAGAACACTTATGGAGAAAATTTGGGATTTTGACAAATAAAATAGGGAATAAAAATAAATAAATGGACGAAAATTTAATAAAAATAGATGGGTTGTCTCCCATGAGCACTTTTGTTTAACGTCGTTAAGTTCGACGCACTTATCTTAATTTAGGCTAAGCAAGACCAATTGTAGTCTTGATGGGTTCAAAGGTTTCATTATAATAGCTTCTCAAACGTTGAGCATTTACCTTGAAACTTCGATTCGACTTACCATCCACTATTTCAATCGCGCCATGAGGAAAGATTTCCTTGATTGTGAATGGTCCAGACCACCTAGAGCGCAACTTACCAGGAAATAACCGAAGTCTAGAGTTATAGAGCAACACCTGCTGGCCTACCTTTAGATCCCTCATGATAATGCGCTTATCATGCCATTGTTTAGTGCGATCTTTGTATATTTTGGCATTTTCATAAGCGTGAAGGCGCATTTCATCCATCATGTTTAGCTGTAGCAATCGCTTTTGACCAACCTCCTTTGCATTAAAGTTAAAAAATTGAATGGCCCAAAACGCCTTATGTTCTAACTCTACAGGAAGATGACAAGCCTTACCATACACCATGCGATATGGAGACATACCTATAGGCGTTTTGAATGCCGTTCTGTAGGCCCATAGAGCATCGTCTAGCTTTTTGGACCAATCCTTTCTCGATTGTCCAACAGTGGTTTCGAGGATCTTTTTGATTTCTCTGTTAGTGACCTCTACTTGTCCACTGGTTTGAGGATGATATGGAGTACCTACACGATGAGTGACACCATATTTTGCAAGAAGGGAGTCTAAATATCTATTACAAAAATGCTTACCTCCGTCCGTGATTATCGCCCTGGGAGTTCCATGCCTTGTAAAAATGTTTTTCTTGATGAAGCTCATCACACTTTTGGCATCGTTATTTGGAAGAGCAACAGCTTCTGCCCACTTTGACACATAATCCACCGCCACTGGAATGTATTGATTTGAATATGATGGTGGAAAAGGTCCCATAAAGTCCAGACCCCATACATCGAAGATTTCGACTTCAAGGATGCTGTTCAGGGGCATTTCATGTCTCTTCGAAATGTTACCTAACCTTTGACAACGATCACAAAGACGAACATAGTTATAAGCATCTTTAAAAAGATTAGGCCAATACAAACCACTTTCTAGTATACGCGCAGCTGTCTTGTTTGCTCCAAAGTGGCCTCCACATTCCATTGAATGGCAGAATTTAAGGACACTTTCTATTTCAGTTTTCGGTATACATCTCCTGAAGAGCTGATCACTACAATACTTGAACAAAAATGGCTCCTCCCAATAGTAGAATTTGATATCATGAAAAATTTTTTTTTCTTTGTTGGTAAGAAAAATTGGGAGGAGGAATTTTGCAAACAAGATAATTAACAATGTCAGCGTACCAGGGGGTTTGAGCATTTGCCACTAGAAGAAGTTGCTCATGAGGAAAGCTTTCATTGATTTGTAGCTCGCTTGTGTCTTCTTCCCCCAATTCAAGCCTGGAAAGATGGTCAGCAATGAGGTTCTCGGTCCCCTTTTTGTCGCGAATTTCTAGGTCAAACTCTTGCAATAGAAGTACCCAATGAATGAGTCTTGGCTTTGCATCTTTCTTTTCCAGCAAGTATTTGATGGCGGAGTGATCTGTGTAGACTATTGTTTTAGCTCCAATTAGATATGCCCTGAATTTGTCAAAAGCAAAAACAATAGCTAGCAGTTCTTTTTCCGTAGTTGCATAATTTAATTGTGCATCATTCAATGTGCGACTTGCATAATAGATAACATGCAACTTCTTGTCTTTTCTTTGTCCAAGAACAGCTCCTACAGCATGATCACTAGCATCACACATGAGTTCAAAGGGCAAAGTCCAGTCTGGTGTAGTGATGATCGGGGCTGAGATTAACTCCTTCTTCAACCTGTTGAAAGCATCTAAACATTCTTTGTCAAAATCAAAAGGTACATCTTTAACTAATAAATTGCAAAGAGGTTTAGTAATTTTTGAGAAATCCTTTATGAATCTCCTGTAAAACCCTGCATGCCCAAGAAAACTTCTTATGCCCTTCACTGTGTTAGGGGGAGGTAGTTTTTCAATTACCTCAATATTTGCCTTGTCTACTTCAATCCCCTTTTGAGAGATTTTATGCCCTAGGACAATACCTTCACTAACCATGAAGTGACATTTTTCCCAATTTAACACAAGGTTAGTATCTTCACATCGTTGCATCACTAAAGATAAATTATGAAGGCATGCATCGAAGGAAGAACCAAATACAGAAAAATCATCCATGAATATTTCAATAAATTTTTCCACCATATCAGAAAAGATGGACATCATGCACCTTTGAAAGGTTGCAGGGGCATTGCATAGCCCAAAAGGCATTCTCCTATAGGCAAAAGTGCCATAAGGACAAGTGAATGTAGTTTTCTCTTGGTCTTCAGGGGCTATAGGTATTTGGAAGTACCCTGAATAGCCATCTAAGAAACAATAAAAAGGATATCCTGCAAGCCTTTCAAGCATTTGATCAATAAAGGGAAGGGGAAAGTGATCTTTGCGTGTTGCTTTATTTAATTTTCTATAATCTATACACACACGCCAACCTGTGACTGTTCTTGTGGGGATTAATTCATTGTTTTCATTAGAAATAACAGTCATACCTCCCTTCTTTGGAACAACTTGGACAGGACTTACCCAATTACTGTCTGAAATTGGATAAATGATGCCGGCATCTAAGAGTTTAACAATTTCAGCCTTAACTACCTCCTTCATGTTAGGATTCAGTCGCCTTTGGTGCTCGATTGAAGGTTTGTAGTTTTCTTCCATCAAGATTTTATGCATGCACACACTTGGGCTTATTCCTTGTAGATCTGAGATAGACCATCCTAATGCTTTCTTGTGCCTTTGTAAAACCTGCAACAACCTTTCCTCTTGATCAAGCGTTAAGTGAGAAGAAATAATAACAGGAAAAGAATGGTTCTCACCTAGAAATGCATGTTTTAAATGAGGTGGAAGTTGTTTCAGTTCATGCTTAGGAAGTTCCTTTTCTTTTTCATTCAAGATGCTTGACTCATTAGCATTATTTTCAACATGCAAAGTGGTCTCCACACATTCATCGACTATGTCAATTCTAAAACAGTCTCCATGATCCATAGGGAGTTTACAAGATTTAAGTACATCAAATACAATCTCTTCCTGTCCAACTCTAAGAGTCAACTTACCCTCATAGACATCTATCAATGCTCTTGCAGTTGCAAGAAAAGGTCTTCCAAGGATTAGAGATCCTTCCCTGTCTTCATCAATATCAAGAATAATAAAATCAATAGGAAAGATGAATGTACCTACCTTTACAAGCACGTCTTCTACAATCCCTCTAGGATATTTAATTGAACGATCTGCTAATTGCAAAGACATCCTTGTTGGTTTGAGCTCTCCCATACCTAGCATCTTAAAAACTTCATAGGACATAAGATTAATGCTAGCACCTAAATCTGCCAAAGCCTTTTCAAAGTCAAGATTACCAATGTTACAAGGGATAGAAAAACTTCCTGGATCTTTTAACTTTGGAGGCAGTTTGTTTTGGATAATTGCACTGCACTCCTCAGTTAACATCACTGTTTCTTGATCATCAATTTTTCGTTTCTTGCTCAAGATATCTTTTAGGAATTTAGCATAGCTAGGCATTTGAGCAAGAGCTTCAGCAAAAGGAATATTAATTTGAAGCTTCTTAAACACATCCAGAAACTTGAGGAAGCTCTTGTCATCTTGTGCTTTCTTTAATCTTTGTGGAAAGGGAACAGGGGGAACATAGGGTTTTACCTTTTCTTTTTCCTCTAAATCAATGATAGGCACTTTTGATTGTTCTTTTTCCTCCTTTTCTTTCCTCAGTGGTTCATCTAATTGTTTGCCACTCCTCAAGGTGATAGCCTGCACTTGTTCTTTTGGATTCTTTTCAGTATTGCTAGGTAACGTACCTTGAGGTCGAGATGCCATCATGTTTGCGAACTGCCCTAACTGAATCTCCAAATTCCTGATTGCAGCTTGCTGAATTTTATGGTTCTCCCTGGTTTCATTCATGAATTCCATGTGTGATTTGGAGAGGGCAGTGAGGAGGTCATCATGAGATTTCTTTTCTGGAGGGTGGAACCCTGGGGGTGTATTCAAGGCATTATTAGGATTACCATAAGATAGGTTAGGATGATTCCTTAACCTGTTATCATATGAATTTGAATAAGGGTAATTCTTTCTTCCTTGATTCATCACATAGTTCACTTGCTCCAAAGTCTGCGGATTTAAGGAGTCCATGATGCATTCCCCAATTCCATGTTGTCCATTGCACCTATCACACACTTGCATAATCGAATTCACAGGATTAGTGGTTAACATGTCCAATTTCTTTACCATGTTATCTACCTTGGCATTGAGTGCTGTAATGGCATCTATTTCATAGACTCCTGCGGTTCTTCTCCTTTCGGTATTGTTTTGGTAGTGGCTGTTGCTTGCCATCTCCTCTATCAACTCATATGCTTCATCAATACCTTTCTTTTCAAAGGATCCACCTGCAGCTGCATCTAATGTGATTTTAATATTAGGTGATAATGCATTATAAAAAGTTTGTACCTGTAGCCACTTGGGCAAACTGTGATGCAGGCACTTCCTTAGCAAGTCCTTGAATCTTTCCCAAGCTTTGTACAAGCTCTCTTGATCATGATGAGCAAATGTCATTATCTCATTACGCAGCTTGGTGGTTTTTGAGGATGGGAAGAATTTAGCTAGGAATTTTTGAGCTAATTCATCCCATGTGGTAAAACTTCCAGCGGGACACGATTGTAACCATGATCTAGCTTTATCCCTAAGAGTAAAAGGAAAAAGCCTCAGCTTGATTGCATCTTCAGAAACACCATTTTGTTTGAATGTGTCACAAATTTCCAAAAAATTGGTGATGTGAGCATTAGGATCTTCACTAGGCAAACCTCCATATTGGATCGAGGTAGAGAGCATTTGGATAATTGCAGGTTTAATCTCAAAGTTATTAGCTTCTACCCTAGGTCTTGTAATACTTGAGGTTGTCCCATTCAGATTAGGTGTTGTATAATCCCTTAAGGTACGGACCGGATGTTGAAGTGGTGGTCCAACTACGTTTTCGTTTCTGTTTTCGTTTTCGTTGGCCATGTCTGCTTGTTGTTCGAGTTTTATTTCTCTTGCTTTTCTTGCAGCATTGTGCCTACAAAAGGTTCTTTCAATTTCTGGGTCAAAGACTAGAGGTTCAGTCGTCCTTGATCTTCTTTGCATAAAACACCTGGAACAACACTTAAAAGAAAATTAAATAAAAACGAAAGAGTGTCTAAATTAATAACAGGGTAATTTGTATTGATATTGATACGCCAATCCCCGGCAACGGCGCCAAAAACTTGACAGCGGTTTTCGCAAGTGTACGAAATCGCAACAAGTAATATAGAGTAAGAAAGTATCGTATCCACAGGGATTGTTTATCAATTACCAAAATTATGTTAACCTATTATTATTTAGATGATGATAAAAGGAATTCGCTGTAAAGTAAAGAAAATTCAAAGTAAAAGAGATCAAACACAAAATTTAGGTGAAAAGAAATCAGGGGATTAAGCTACTAGGGAATTTGATTTCATTTAATTCTATCCAGCTTATTCTATTAGTTCATTAATCAAGTTTAATTGTTCAAGTAGGAGAAAACAACCCTAAGGTTACTAACAAGCTCTCCCGATTTATTGTTAGCTATTCTAATCCAATTTAATCACCTATCTTAATAGTGAAATTAAACATGAATCAGATCATTAGGTTTTATGGTTGTTTTATGAATTCACAACTTAATACTTTATTAACTTATGAAAGCCCCCCTTGAGTCAAACCATATAGTTTCCACATCAAGTTATTATTCTCAAGTAAATTATTACCTTGTTCATATCAATAACCCTTCTCCCGAATGTGGTTATTGAAATAATTCAATCCAGGGGAATTTTTCTGCCTGGAAGCCTTAAGCACAATAATAAGTTATAACAAGAACAAAGAAAAATAAATCTAATATTATAAGCTGGAATCGAATTAAATTACATCAAATCCCTAGTATAAAAGTTTAGCTAGACATAGTAATTAAATTAAGCTCAATCATACTTGAATCATTCATTATATTTAAAGACAATAATAAAGAAAGAAACAAGATGAAGAGTTTAGAATAAAAACTGTATCACAACTATGTTGATGGCTTCCTTGAATCTTAGCACAATTATTTGAAGCTTGAAATCTTTGAGAAGAAGAGAATTATGTAAAGTGTTGCACAAAAAAAAAACGAGATCCCCTACTATGAGAAGTTCCTCCCTTTATATAGAGATCCTGAAGGCAAGTCTGACTCCTTTTAGGAAAATAGAATCCTTATTTAGCACAAAATCCTTTATAGGAGATCATAACTGTTTAGGCTCTTGATTTCTTCTTGATTAGGACTCCTTTTTCTTCAAGAATAGGTCCAGGTCTTGTTTAGTGTGTTTAGGAAACTCCCTGAAGTCGGCCCATGTGAGAAAGGCTTGATTTGCGTGTTAAATTCACGCTGGTTCCGCCTGGGCAGCACGGGCGTGCTTCATGGCACGGGTTGGGCATGCTGTAGTTTGGAGGTCTGGCTAGTGAAGCACAGGGCGTGCTAGGTAGCACGGGCTAGTGAAGTACTGAGGCACGGGCGTGCTACAGAGCACAGGCAGGGCGTGCTCCTCTCTAGAAGTCTATCTAGAGTTGCCATGGGCGTGCTATGCTTGACACGCCCTGGTCCCATTGTAGCACGACCGTGCCTTTTGACACACCCTGGCCGTGCTCTCTTCTGTCTCTCCTTTGGTTTACTTGGCTTCTAGAACGGGCGTGCCTTCCAGCACGGGCTGGGCGTGCTAGAAGCTGAGTGCCTTGCATTCTAAAGTTCTTTTCTGCGCCAAATTTCTGCATTTTTCTCTTAGATCAAGCGGATTAAAGACCAAGGAAGCTTTTAAACACAATTACACTAAAAGTGATTTAAAATTAAATTAAAGAAGTAAAAACTTACTAAAATTCTAATAAAAACTATATTAAAAACACTATAAAATTTACACTTATCATCCAACAATGTGCTGCTCTTCGCTGGTTAATGGCTTGGACAATGCCAAGAAAAAGACCTAGGACGAAATATGTAATTCCTTTAACCAACAATACCATTACAACATTGAGGTTGACATTACCTAGAGGGACCTAGAAACAACCAAACAGGGGGCCCAATAGTCTTTCTCCTCATTCCTTACTAGGTGGAGGGGCAAGGCTTCTTAGATGCTTAGTCATCCCTCTGAGCAGGAACATATCACCATTATTATCAAGAATTGCTCCCCTCTTATCATAATCACCTGAGTACGCAGTACCTTCCAGACTTTTGAGCTCTATTGCTAATGCTACTAAGATTGAGTACTTGATCTAGTCAGGCTAGATTAGGGCAGATCAGGCTTCTTCCTCCAAATACAAAAAGCCTCAGACTAGTTATCATGCAGTTCCTCCCATCGTCTAGAAAGGTGGTGAGGTGGCCATTCTGACCGGCCAAAGGCAACTTCCTCCTCCCCCTCCTCTAAGACTGGTTACTCGAGTAGACAGGCATAATTTCACATATTTGGGTGTTCCTCTCTCATTCATTTCCCAAAAGGCTGTTGATGATAAATTGATTTAGCCAATGGAGCCCAGACCTCTACCTAGCCTAATCCTAAAATCCTTCAACCTAAATGCTTTATGTGCTTTCCACTAAGGGGCCAGGAATAAAACTGACGAATAGAAGACCCTCAAGCACAAGATCCAAGATTTGGTGGAAAGTGGCCAGATCCTCCCTATTTGACCTAGACTGAACATAAATACCAACCCTCTTCCTCACCACCAAAACAACATTCACATGCTACACCACAGATACCAACTTGGTCTCACTTATCCACCCTATTGTTAACGACTCTGTTGTGTCATTGACCTAAATGACATGCTTGAGGAAACAAATGCTATTACTCGGAGCAGGAGATAATACTCGGAGCAGGAGATAATACCCATCTCCTCCTCCTGAAGCCTTACCTAACCCAATTGCTTTGGCCAAGGATGCCCCAAGTTCCAATTCTGGCTCCCGACCTGAAAACCTTGTACTAGAGCAACTAAAGAAGACAAAGGCCAACATTTCCATGTGGGGTCTGATACAGTCATCTTTTGTACACCGTAGGCCTAGGTGAAAGCCATGAACCAGTGCCAAACCACCAAACATAACCCTTAAGGCATTGGTAGCTTCCATCAAAGGAACCCCCTCGCCATGGCCATCCACTTTGCTAATAATGAAATCCCAAAAGGGGAATAACACTCACAACCATGCCCTCTATGTCACAATCCAAGCTAGGGGTAAGATAGTGCCAATGGTCTTGATGGATAATGGTTCAGCCCTGAATGTTTGCCCTTTGAACGTTGCTAGTTGCTTGGGGTTAACTATCAAAGATTTTATGCCTTCCGACCATATAGTGAGGGCATATGATAACACAAGAAGAGAAGTTTTGGGCGTGGCTGATTGTGAAGTCACAATCGAGCCCGCAGTCATAACCATTCCCTTCCAGGTCGTAGATATTCCTGCCTGCTTTATTCTCCTCCTTGGAAGGCCATGGATCCATAAGGCTAAGGTAGTAGCCTCCTCTTTGCATCAAAAACTGAAGTGCCCTACGATAATGCAGTGGTAACAATCAAAGGGGACTTGACTGGGAAATCTGACATCCTTTCCTTGGCCTGACCTCTGGAGATCCAGCCCGAAACTATAGTGTACCCTTTATCCGGCTTCTCCTTTGATTCAGTTCAGTTTATTAAAGCAGAACCTAGTAAAGAGATCTTTGCTATAAACTTCGACCCACATAGTAATCCCTTGGTTGCTATCATGATGAGAGTTATATGTTATTTTCTAGGGATGGGACTTGCCAAGACCAGCAGGGTATGGCTTCTTTTACCGAACTCCCAATTGTTGAACCTTTATTTGGTCTTGGATTCAAGCAGACTGACCAAGATCGAGAGGAGTTGGAAGATGCCAAGTGGATGGCTAAGAAAAAGAGTTGATTGAAGGGACAATCAAATGCGCCCATACTTCAAAACCCTCAACGGTTATTTTGTTAAAGAGGGGGAATCTGAACCTTACTTCTTCTTTCAAGAGCCTTGGTATTGCCCCCTGACTAAAAAGTTAACACCTAGTTTTAAAATTCTTTTTAATGTCATGCTCTCAGTAGAAGACCGTGAGCCTCTTTTCGGGTCCAGATAGATTGGAAAGATAATATAAATGTCACACCTTAGGCAAATCCCACATCGGCTAAGCACAAGGTGGAAGTAATGTACATAAAGGGTGGCAGTCTTGAACTTGTGTAAGGCCTTTTGGTTGGGTTGCAAAGCCTGCCTGAAAACAAAACCGTGAGGGGGACGGCGATACGTAACGCCCCAAAGCGGACAATATTACACAAGGGCTGGGCTGTTACAATTTGTATCAGAGCCAAGCCTTGTCCCTCTGGCCGGTGGTGGGGCAAACCTCAGCGAGGACGCTGAGTCCCAATGGGGGGTGTGTGTCACACCTTAGGCAAATCCCACATCGGCTAAGCACAAGGTGGAAGTAATGTACATAAAGGGTGGCAGTCTTGAACTTGTGTAAGGCCTTTTGGGTGGGTTGCAAAGCCTGCCTGAAAATAAAACCGTGAGGGGGACGACGATAGGTAACGCCCCAAAGCGGACAATATTACACAAGGGCTGGGCTATTACAATAAAAGCCTCCCTCTTTAAATTATGCATGATAATTGATCAAGTGGAAGCAAACCCCACAAGCTTGATTCAACCTATCCAAGCAACCCTCTAGAATGGGTACTTGGAAGAGAGTGTAAAGCAATTCATCCTCCTTGTCGAACTTGAACCTGAATCTGAGTCAGAGTCCAATTCAGAGTCTTCTAAGTCTTCCTTATCTTCTCTCTTAGAGTTAGGAGATCTTTTTGTTCAACTTAATGTAGATGTCGACTATGGCACTTTTGCTAGTAACGAAAATTTTCAATTTTCTTGTTACCTTCTCTCTAATCTAAATGAGATTGCTATCAAAGTAGAAAATGAAAAAGAAAAATAAATAAAAATAACAAAAGAGCAAATAAACATTGGTATAGAAAATGAACCAAAACATACATTTGTCGTGCATGAATGTCATTGTAAACATGAATTGACAGAGCTCATTGAACAGTACTCAGACTGCTTTGCATGGACATCTAGTGATATGACCGGCATAGATCTCAATATTACCGTTCATAAGATTCGTACATATGATCACATCAAGCCAGTAAAATACAAGCTCCGGAGACAGAAATCGGAGATCACTCTCAAAATTAAGGAAGAAACAACCAAGTTATTGGAAAATAACTTTATTGAGGCCATGGACTACCCTATATGTTTGGCTAATATAGTGTTAGTTCCCAAGAAAGATTGCAAGATTAGAATTTGCGTCGATCACCGGGATATGAAAAAGGCATGTCCTAAAGATGATCTTCCATTACCCCACATCAACCTGCTGTTTGACAGAATGGCAGAGTCTAGTGTAATTTCAGTTACAAACTTGTATGTAGGGTATAATCAAATACCAGTCAATCCACAGAATAAGCCGAAGCTTCATTCATCTGAATGGGGTACTTTTTGTTACAGAATGATGCCACTTGGGCTAAAGAATGCCGGTACAACCTACTAGAGGATGACTACCATGATCTTTCACAGTCTGATGCATAAGAACATAGAGGTATGTGTTGATGATATGGTTGTCCATACTAGGGACGACCAAGCCACCTAATAGCCCTTGAGTAGTTCTTCTCCAAACTCTGCCAGTATAACCTGAAGCTTAATCCGACTAAATGATACAATACAGGTTATGGAGGCAAAATGAGTTAAAACAGGAAAATGTCCGGGTATGGAAATTTATAGACTGTTTGGGTTTTTAATTAAAATATGGGCTACAATACTTCCTACATTTTTTAAAATGCATTTGAGCTGATTTAGAGTTCATTTTGGGCCTACATTTATACATGGGAAATTTTATGGAGTAATGACATCATTAGGCCTGTTTTGGCAATCTTGAAGTTTTTGGGCTTTTAGCTCAAAACTCATTTTAAGGCCCTTACATTTGGGTTGGACAACCCATTTGGGCTTATTTTGGATCACCAGAACTTGAAGATACAAGAAGTTAGTAGGACATAACGAGTTAAGGGAGTTATGGAAGAGTCATCGACTTTATGGCTTTAATTATTGTTTTAATTTTTATTTAATTAATTTGTACATCCCTTCTCTATATAAAGGGATTAGCTTTCTTTGTTTTAAGAGATATAGAATTTTGGATAATTTCAGATTAACGAAAGTGAGGTTTATGCCTTCTTTTGTCTTTATGCCTTCTTTTATCTTTATGCATAAGGTGTTGTTTGGATTGTAATTGATTTATTTAATTGCTATTCAGATTCAATTCCTATTTCTTATGTTTTTGAACATCTAATTCAAGTTGGGTTTAAAGGGGATAGTCTGGGATTTTCTCTTTATGTTCTTTTGAGTTGAGTTCTTAGGTATAAGAACAAATCAAAATCATGATTGCTTGGGGGTTAATTCTGCTGGTTCAAATTGGTGAAGAGTTCTAAGTTCCATGTTGATCTTGGGGTTCCGTATCATTTGGTATCAGAGCATTGGTTCGCCAAGTAATTTTTCTATCCTTTATCTAATATTAATAAAGTTTTTTGGCTGTTCTTTGTGTTCTTGAGTTGTTTAAAACTAATTTCAATCCACCAAAAAAAAAAAAAACTCAAATTAGGTTTAATTAGCTCATCTTGCACAAATCTGCTTATCTCTTCGATTTAGTTTGTGTAACGTAAGGGAATCCATTCCTAAATTGTACAAACACATATGAATTAGTAGAATTATAAACAAAATGAAATTAAAAAAAAAATATTTATGCCCATTTTTCAGATTTGTGTGTGCACGCATAAATTCTCAAGAATTGAACTTGAGTTGAGGTTATTTTTTTTACTTGATTATCATCAAATATCATCAAAAAGAAAAAAAAAACAATTAAAACTACAAGGGAAACCTAAAATTTGGGGCTTTTGGTTGCTTTAATTTCAATCTGATTGCTAGTGTTATTTGTGATTTTTAGGGCTGTTTGGGTTTGACTCACTTCAATTGAGTTGGGATTCATTCAAAACCATTTCTTTTCTATTAATTGAGTGTTTTGTATGATAATATGAGATTCTATCTGAGAATTTCAAGTTTCTTTCATCAAGTTTCAGATTTTGTCATTTACTTGCATCCATTAGTTTTCTTTTCTTGTATCTGCCATATTGCATCTAATTACATCATTAGGCATCAAATTTGACTCTTTGCTGCCTATTTGAACAAAACTCAAACATACACTTCATTTCCTTCAAGTGTCGTGTTGTTCGTTTGTTTGCTGGAGTTTTATTTGCTTCTAGTGTTTAAGTGCCTATCTTTATTGTTAGGATTTCTTTACAAATTCTAAATTGAAATTGAATGCATTTGGATACTTTGGTTGCTATTTGAACTAACCCTTTTGTATAAAGCCAAAAAGAGAGCTTGAGTGGTAAAAGGCAAGAGTGTGTTAGCTTAAAAGAGGGTAAAAGCCAGAATTTAATGTCATTTACTTTAAGCACTTTTAATATTTTGTCCTTTAAATTAATTCCCTTTTATTCATTGTATTATGATTATTGTTGCGCTAACCCATTATACATTAACCTTGGAACATGAACATGCATCATTTTAATCATCAGTTGAATGAACAAATGTTTTATGATTCTGTATATGGGATTGCATTTCTGCGAATGTCATGTTGTATTTATGTTTTATGGATGATTTTTTATGTGGTTTTATTTTGCATTGGCTAAATGTAAAGGGTCCTAAATGGATTCCTAATAATTGCTTGTTTGTAATATCAATTGGGGTTTGAAAAATTTTAAAAGGGTCAAGGGTAGATTGTATTCTAGGAGATTGGTTCTATTCTTTTCTCCTCCCCCCTTTCTTGTAGATGCCTTATTTTATGTTTTATGTGTTGCACTAATTTGAATTATTGACATGATTTTCAAAAATTGCATTAAAGTATGTTTTTACATCTCAATTCTAGTTACTATTATTATTAAATCATTGTAAATTAAAGGACAACAAGGAGGCCGATTTAACCGGGCGATATGGGTGCCTAACACCTTCCCAATATCGTACCTACCTCCCAAACCCTATATCTGGTCTAAAAATGAGTTAATCGATTCCAAAGAATCGACTAATTTGAGAATTTTTCCTAAAGAGGGTGGCGACTCCAAAATAAAAACTCTTACAATGTAAGAGATCATTTTATAATCCTTTTTCAAAAGGATAGCTATTTATAAGGATTAATAAACAAGTTTAATAAAAGAAAATCGCTTTATTAAATAAAATCAACCAAGCCAATCCCATGACGATTTTTCCTTTCATGGAAAAAGAAAGAAACAAATCAATATCCTGAACCTAGCGACTCCATTGAGGATCGAACCTAGAATCTCTAGTTTTCGATTTTGGGTTCGAGTAGAGAATTGACTCTAAAAGTTATCCACCTATTCACAATCTTTAATAATACTATTGACTTTAAATTAGTTTAGTTTTTGTACTTATAAATGTTATTCATGCATTTATCTCTTCTCAATCTCATTTCTACCCTAAAACCTAAAGGTGATATTGGGGGTTGTGGTCCTTTCACTCTACTCAAATGTTGGGATCCGCCACTAATATACACCAACCATAAGTCAAGTACCTTTTGGTATATCAAAAGAATTGGCATAATATGTTATCACCATTAGCTTAGACCCAAAGCTAAATTGGAGGAAACAACCAATTCTCACTTATGGAACCCAAGACTTAATAAAACCGACCAAATCTCATGTAATTGACCATAGTTCCTTCCCTTAGGATTACCTTAATAAATTTATGATTGTTTCATCCCTACAATAAATGCGAGAGGCGTCGATCCAAAATCTCGTGATAGTTTATGGCCCAACCAATATATCTCTGTCTTGGGGTTTAGAAAGACTTTTGACCTTGAATCGTGTGTGGGTGATATCCTGTCCCCCTTTGTTTGTATATACTCGTGCTATGATTGTATTATGTTTTGTTCATGCATCACTTAACTTGTTGTATTGAAGCCATATAGGTATATTCTATCATGGCCCGATCTCATCGTTTGAAGCACCGAAGGGTGAAGGACTTAAGAGAGGTGCCAGAGGCAAAACAAGCCAAACAAGCTCTTTCAAATGTTGACTACAAGGATGAAGCCCAAGGGCCTAAGAGGGAAGCTCCTCTGATCTGATACCAACTAAAGAAGACCAATTAGAAGAGGCTTATTAACTCTTGCTTGAAATTAAGCAAGCTCAACTTGAGCCCATAACCTCTTTCAAGGTGTGGAGGCGCGTTTCACGCTCATGCGAAACATTGCCAACTGCCTTATAGAGGATGCCAAGCCATATCAAACCTCTTAGGCTATGAGTTACAAAAGTTGTCAATACCTAGTTAAGGCCAAAAGAACTATCAATGTAAAAAAAGTCAACTTTTGGAAAGTAATGGAAGTTAGTCTATTTTGAGCCAAATATTGTTAATGCAAAAAAAAAAAGGCCCTGCTCAAGTATCTTCACGCTTGAGGCAAAAATAAAGGGATACAAAAATCATTATAAATATTTGACTATAAAATAGGGTATGTTTTGATTCTATCGGTTCTCGGAAGCCCTTTTATGATTTTGGTATCGGGCAGTCGTGATAAAGCTATAATCAAATATAACATTTGTTGCATTTCACAATGCTGTGATTACGTGATAGCATTTTTGCATGCCATATCATATTCATGCATTCACACATACATGCATCATGTGGTGTTTTCTAACAGTTGTTTTATGCGGTCAAGATAGCACCACGAAGAGAGAAAGCTCCTTAAGAGCTTGGTTAGAGTTGAAGAACCTTCAATCCCCTCCAATCTTCCCGATTCAGTTTTCGCTAATTCTTTGGGCTCCTGTATTGAGATTGAAAACCCTATAATTCAAGCAATTTTTTCAGGTCTACTTCTACCTTTATTGATTATATGGGTGAAATCGGTCTTCCCATTTTGGAGATTGAGAAGATAGTCGCAGCCAGTCTAGAGAAGCTTTTACGGTCAGATGACAGTAAAGACCATATGGTAGTAAAGGATGATGAAGCTAAGGGCGAATCAGAGAAAAAAAGAGCAAGTAGATGACACTTGGCAAGATGTCGAGCTCTTTGCCAAGAAAGTACCCACTAAGAAGGCCGAATCTGAATCGATCGTTTCAGAAAAGTTTGAAAAGCTAGACAAAGAAATTGGAGAAGCTTCATGTCTTCATGAAGTCAAAAGGGATGGATCAATATGTGGATATTGATGATGATTATGATGAAGAGCTTGAGTTGAAGAACAACGTTCCTCTGACCTACAAAATGCCTAAAAAGTGTCGAAGTATGATGGCACGGGCGATCCAAGGTACATGGAATGTAGTATAAAGCAGTTATGGAATTGACGGGTCTACCGTCAAAAGAGATTTTGAAGATGTTCCCTATGTCTTTGACTGGGTCAGCTCAGACTTGGTACTATAATCTAGATAAGAAAGTAAAGAGAGACTGGAATGAGCTCACAATAGTCTTCCTAAAAGAATATGCTTACAACCTCCAGATGAGCATTAACTTGAGAGATCCAGAAGCTACAGTGTAGAAAAGTGACGAGTCGTTCATTGATTACATGGCTAGATGGAGAGCCAAGGTCTTACAAAGGAGAAACTGACCCAACACTAAGGAGCAGATCAAAATCTTCATTAAGGGAACCTTGCTAGCTTTCAGAGAGAAGTTGTATTATATGCATCTGACTGAATTTTCAAAAGTTTATGAAGTTGGAACCGCCATAGAGGATAAGATAAGGGAAGACAAGAATTATAGGAACCATTCTGGGAACTTTAACAAGTCCGATTTCCAATGGTCTAGTTCATCTGGGAAGACCCCGAGTGCAAGCAAGAACACCACAACAGCTACTCTGGATCTGAGGGCCATCAGTATGCAGTAAAGGAGATTCTCTAACTTCGGTACTCCTCTCTCAAAGATGTTTGAGAAAGTCAAGTTAGCGAGTTTGTTGCAACCGCTAGCACCTGGACCACCTTTGGAACCTCTGCCAAAGAACTTCAACCGTAATGCTAACTGTCAGTATCACCAGGGCAACGGTCAAAATACTGACTAATGTCTTCGGTTGAGACATGAAATCCAAAATCTTATTGATGAGGGCAAGGTAACAGATTTGAAAAAATCTACTCTGAGCACATGAACCAATCCATTGCTGAATTTTTGCAATGTGCCACCTCTTAAGAATCTCTACATGGTTGAGTCTAGCAAGACTCCCGAGGAGGTGATGGCCGAGTTTGAAGAAGAGGAGGAAGAAAGAGAGAGAGAACAGCTGTTGGAATAAAATTTTGTGATGGTCCTGAATGTGTGGGACAACAGTAATGAGGAGTGGCTCAACCGGACTGAAGAGTGGGTGGAAAGCGAGGATGAGTTGCCTGTGAATCCCATTACTCCTGATGTTTGGAGTAGTGAGGAAGAGGAGAAAGTAAAGAACGTGAATCATATGACCTATAGTGGTCGAGTGTACCAACCAGTCATGATAAATCTAAAAGATGAAAATGAGAAAGCTAGCCCATTGGTCATGCCAAAGAAGATGTTGAAGATGACGCATTAATCAAATAGTTGAAAAGAACCCATGCTAATGTGAACATGTAGGCCTACTTGTCTCTTTCAAGAAACATCGAGAGGCTTTGCTTAAAGCTATGGTCGAGATTCCAGTCTCATCATCCATTTCAATTGCTGATTTTGTAGGGCTGGTCCATCATAGCCCCTTTACAATCACTTTTTTCAATGAGGAGCTTCCTCTCGAAGGAAGGAATCACACTAAGGCTTTGTTCGTAAAAGCAAAAGTGAGAGGGAGAATAATAGAAATATCATGATTGATGATGGTTCAGCAATGTTTATCCATTAAGACTTTTGTCAAAGTTGAAGTTGGAAGTGTCTAATCTAAAACCTTCAGATGTTGTCATTCGGGATGATGATGGTTCAAAGAGATAGGTGGAAGGCATACTCAAGATTGTGGTAAAACTGGGCTTGATTTAAAAGGAGACGACATTCATTATGATAGACATTCCCCTGACATTTTCATTGCTACTTGGGCGCCCATGGTACCATTCTTTGGGAGGTGTGCCATCTATGTCACACTAGAAAATCAAGTTTCCATTCAATGGTGACATCATCACCATTCTTGCGGCCAGTGAGAGAAGTGTAGCCACACTAAATATTGACAAGTAGGTCATTCTCTCATAGACTGGCTTCTAGATTGCAATTCTAAGTACCGACATGGGACCCACTATCTCCAACATCATGAAGAAAATGAACTTTGAGAAAGGAAAAGGATTAGGAAAGAACCAATAGGGTATCACAGAATTACCAGAAATTCACACCCAGAAGAATTGCCTAGTCCTGGGTTTCAAGTATAGGAGCACATTAAAAAAAGCATTCAGCTGGTTAGACATGGATGGACGTTTCGTCCGTTCGAGTGAGCATTTCTCTCTATGTCTACCGATAAAGCTCTTTGAGCACAATGGGAAGACATACCCAAGTCTAGACATACCTAAGTCCTAGAAGTTGAGCCCAGAGGATGAGAGCTAGAGAAGAAGGAAGAGAAGGAAGAAGAGAAAGAAATAGAAAAAAAGGGGATTGAAGGGCCAAAGGCGACCGAGGGAGAGGACAAGAAGGAAGAGCAAGCTGCTTAATAAGAAGAGGGAGAAGAGAATAAGAAGGCAACTACCAAAGAAGAAGATGAGGACCCTGTGGATCAAGTGCTCAAAGCTATCCGGGCCTGAATTGAAGAAAACTTTGAAGAAGCTGAAACCCCTTCTGATGTTGTGATTTTTATTAGTGATGACACTGAATAATGAACTTCAATTTTGCTTATTTGTTTGATGTCTTTTCTAATGGTTCTATTCATCAAGTAGATAAACTCATGTGCATATTTGACATTAACTCATCATGCATGCTTGAATTTAATATTGGCACGAAAGATTATCCACAGATTTTATTAATTGGGCCAAACCTAACGCTAGAATTAAACATAAAATTTCAAAGTCTACTCATGGACAAGAAAGAAGCCTTTGCATGGAGCTATGAAGATATGTCGGGGATAGACAGGTCTATAGCTGAGCATATGATTCCATTGTATCCTGGGGCCAAGCTAGTGAAACAGAAGAGAAGAAGATTAAGACCAGAATGGCTGAGAAAATTAAAAAAGGAAGTGACCAAGAAGATAGACGCAGGATTTTTAGAGGTGGTTCACTATCCAAAATGGTTAGCGAATATAGTGATACGGATCCACTATCACCAACCACCTATGGAGCTTAGGGGAACATGGACCACAACAATGGCAATCCATTAGTACTTCCTAGTGGACCAATTACAAGGAGCCGTGCAAAGAAGTATGGAGCAACCATGTCCTTATACATTCAAGAACAAGTCACACAAGAGCTCCATGACCTTGCTTTCAACAAATGCTATGAAGAACTTGAAGGAACTCCTAAGTTTCTCACATTAATGGAAGCACAAGTTGAGAGGGAATCTGAATTTCCAGCATATAGCATGCCTAGAAAATGCTATGTTAGCATGCCCGTGCAAGGTGGCACGCCCCAGACCGTGCAAGCCTCTGCCTCTCGCAAGGAAACACTTGATTTGAAGCACACCCGTGCCAACTAGCACGCCCCAGACTGTGCAAGCCTCTGCCTCTCGCGAGGAAACTCTTACACTGAAGCACACCCGTGCCAAACTAGCACGCCCCAGACCGTGCACTCTTCTGCCTCTCGCGAAGGAAGTTTTACATTAAAGCACGCCCGTGCACCTTGGCATGCCCTAGACCGTGCAACCCCCTGCCTCTCATTAAACTAGTTAGTTTATTTTGAGTTTTTGCAATGTTAATGGGTTGGGCCTCCTATAATTCGGCCACCCTTGATTATTTTAGCCTTATTTTGTTTAGATTTAGTCAATCTTTAGTTGATTTGGATTAGATATCCAAATCCTTAAGTTGTTAAGACTTGTTAGTCAACTCCTTAGTTGGTTTAGATTTGCTAAATCCTTATCCTTAGCTGATTTAGACTAACTAATCTAAATCCTTTAAGGATCTGGACCCCTTAGAATTAGTATAAATAGCTTGCTATATTGTAATTATTCAACATTCAACAATTATTCAAATACTCAATTTATTCATGCTTAGGCGTGTTCTTGCTTTAGAGAGTGTGAGATTGCATTCTTCTAATTGCATTAAGAATCAAGGTAAACTTATCAATTCTTTTGTCGCGTTTATCTTATTCTTTTACTCTATTATTGGTGTTCTTGCTTCTTTAAGCTTTGGGTGCCATAGAGGGGAGTTTAGTTTGATCTTGGATCTCTTCCAAAACTTGTCATAGAGTTCATGGAATAAATTTCCATAGGGTTCCACGTCATATAGTCTCAGTTCCCAAGAAGGACGAATGGGTCAGAATGTGCATGGATTTTAGAGATTTGAATAAAGCATCATCCAAGGATGATTTTCGTCTCCCCCATGTTGATATCCTGATAGATAGTGCCACAATGATGGGATGCTACTCCATTATGGATGGGTTTGCAGGATATAACCAGATTCTCATGGCACTGTTAGACAAGGCCAAGACAGCTTTCATAATAGAGTTCAGAACTTTTCTGCTACCGGGTGATCCCGTTTGGCTTAAAGAATGTCGGGGCTACGTACCAAAGGATGGCTACAACATTATTTCATGACATGATCCATAAGGAGTTAGAGGTTTATATTGATGATATGATTGTCATGACCGAGACACTAGAGGAGCATCTAGCGACTTTAGAGCGATCCATGGACAGAGTAATCAAGTACAAGCTATGGCTAAACCCGAAGAAGTGTGTATTCAGAGTAAATTCAGAAAAATGCTAGGATTCATAGTAGGAACGAAAGGAATAGAGATCGATCTAGATAAAATCAAGGCAATCTAAGAGGTGGAGCTGCCCAAGACAGAGAAGCAAGCGAGAAGCTTTCTTGAAAAGATCTAATATATCAACAGGTTTATATCAAAATTGTCTGTCGTATATGACCAGATTTTCAAGTTGTTAAGGAAAGATCAACCAGTAAAGTTGAATGATCACTGCCAGATAGCTTTTGATAAGATCAAGGAATATTTGTCAAGTCCCTCGATTTTATGCCACCAAAACTAAGGAAACCCCTCATTCTGTACTTGACAGTAGAAGAACCTAGAATTGGAGCCATGTTAGCACAAGCTGATGAATCGGGTGTTGAGAAAGTAGTGTGCTACATGAGCAAGAAACTTCTTCCAAATGAATAAAAGTATAACTGTTGGCTCAAGGGTCAAATATTTATCTCGAGATTTTAATGATTAAAACAAAACAAATAATTTTAAATTATGTTATTTGTGCTAATAATATTTTATGCAGATTATATGAACAAGACAAGTCCTACAATTTCAAGGATCATGAAGACGTTTGAAGACCCTAGTGGTTAGATTTTTTAGGACTCTTTGTAGGATAGAGAGAACATCCCATTATAAGCACAAAATCAATTTTCTCTCACCTTATCAAAAGGATTTTATGAAAATATCTCTTTAAATTAAAACTTTTTCTTTCATTCCTTGATTATCTTACCTAAAATGGAGGAAATCTTGTTTCAAACATTCTCGATAATAATAAATCTTAGAAAAAGCTTGTTTTAGTTTTTCAAAAATTTTTTTTCGAAATATTCAATTACCTAAATTAAAGAGACTTTATCTCAAACGATTTTGGTAATAAGAATAAATCAAATAAAATTCTTATGTACGTCATTTTCGGAAACAAACTTTTAAAGAGATCCAAAATCTTGATTTTATTTTCTTACCAAAACCAAGGAAGGTTCTACCTTAAATCGTTTTTGGTAAATAAATCTTTCGAAAAAGATTTTCAAATACTTATTTTCGAAAATCTTTGTTTTTAAAGCAAAGTTAGATTTTCTCTTATTTGCTTACAAAAAAGATAGAATGTTGACTCAAAAGATTTGGTAACAAAGATTTCTATATCTTCTAAATATGAAAAGTCAGTATTCTGATTTGAAAAAGGGGATTTCACTTTCTATAAATAGGATTGTCATCCCTCTCTATAAAAAGGTTTTTCGTCCCTAAAAGATATGGAGAAAAGAGTTTTCGTTTTAAGAGTATTAATCCATCGATCATATGTTTTATCTCTCAAAACTTGCTCTCTGCCCCCTTATTTCTTTTCATCTTAATACTTTACGTTTTATCTTTAAAAGAGAAAAGAAATTTTATAACAACTTCTTTTGAAAAATAGTTCTGATTTCTAAAACGATTTTCTAATCTTAAAAATTGTTTTTCCTGTGCTTATATTTGCATTTTTGTCTGTCTATTTAGATTTTGTAATCTTTAGTAGACAGGTTTTTATTTAACAAACTTTTGTATAATAGCTTAGCTGAGAAGCTATTGTGAAATAAGTTATCAAGCGACCTTTGTGAGAGAGATTCTAATGTCTTGAACTGAGTTTCTGTACTATGCCAAAAACAGAAAGGGTTGAGGTTAACTAGAACCTTTGGAAAATCTAGTGGGACAAAGGTTAGATCTAGGAGTCGATCTATTGCCTAATACTGTTGGTTTATCTCTTACTCTTGAAAAGAGATAACATAGTTGAAGATCTCAAGATGATTTTTGGGGAGTGGATGTAAGAGAGTTAGTGCCGAACCACTATAAATCGCTGTGCTGATCTTTTTATTTTCTGAAGTTGTTGACGCGTGTTTTTATGCCCCCGCCTGATCCAATGATGATACAAGGATGTGGAATGAAAGGTTAATGCTATCTAGAAGTCTTTTAATCCAAGGATTTAAATTAAATTGATTTTAAGTGTCTGACTGGGTCATAGCTGCGTCACGCAGCTATGTTAGACTACATGCCGTTTTTGTATTAAACGACATGTAGCTCTGGTACAGCAAGTAAGCTGCATCACGCAGCTAACGGCTGCGTCACGCAGCTATGCTCTATGACCTACTTATATAAATAGATCTTTTAATTCACGTTAAAAACAAATTTGGAAAATTTCAGTGAACGTCTTAAAAACCATAAAATGCATTGTGCGGCTAGATTCTCCTGCAAAAGCTCTTTTGAGTTCGTTTGAAGGAGAATTGCCATTAGAGATCAATGTTAGGTGAATTAAACTAAAAAAAAGAGAAAAAATCAAGAGAGAAAAGAGTGAATATTTAAAATCCTTGGTGATGAAGCTTTTGGATTACCGTAATCTTCATTCGTTAAGCCATTTACAATCCTCAATCTGAGGATTAGGTAATTTCTTTACACCTTTTGTGTTTTTATTAATTGCTTATTTATTTTATCATGGTTTTAGTAGTTTAGCCTTAATTAGATTACATTCTGTTCGTTTTTGGTCATTTGAGGTAGTCTTGAATCATATTTAAATAAAAAACGCCTTAAACAAATAATTTAAAATAGAATTCGGACCAGAACAGTTGCGTCACGCATCTAGTAGATCCGTAACGGAGCTGGCAGTTGCGTGACGGAACTGTTCATGTCCAAAATTTCATTTCTTTTACCCAGAAGAGCCATGTCACGCAACTATCGGCTGCGTCACGCAACTGTTCTTCAAAGAACAACTGCGTGACGCAACTGTTCTAGGGTTCCAGAAATAATTTTTATTCTTTCGAAAAATAATAATTTTGTACAAAATAAAATTTAATTTTTCCAATAAATTCGAAGATGACCAATCATGAACAGATTGCAATTTAATTAAAGTATCAAAATGTAATTATGCATGATTTTGGTTTAGGGTTTTTGGGTTCAAATTTTATTCGGGTAGAATGTATTTTTAGGTTCGGTTTGTGGCCCACCTTTAACCATAAGGCAAGAGCAGGTCTTTTATTTATTTGATTTAACTGCTTTGATTTGGATGATTTGGATGATTATAGATGCAATGATTGAATTTAATTGGGACGATTAATTAATTTTCCATATAAGAACTTGGTTCGATTCATTCGGGTTGAGTTTAAGTAAATAAATAACTTGGCTTTTCTAACTAAAATAATTAGAAATCATAGGTTAAAAGAGGCCGGATTTTTCGGGCGTCAGCTTCCAACGGGCCGACGTACCCAATTCCCTTACCTAGAATCGCCTTGGTGTGCCTGACCAATCTTTTAAACAATTTGGCCTTGAATAAAATTGGGTTTAAAATGGAGTCATTTTTATAAAATAAAATTGGAAACGGTCCCATTGCCGAAATAATGGGTGGCGACTCAAAAAATGTTTTATAAGACCGATTTATCGGCATCGCGTCCAAAAATGTTTTGTCACCACTTGCTCAAAATAAAAATCACCTTTCCATCAAAAACAAAAAGTGAGTGTTTTTCGGATCGCTCGGGGGTGGTGCGAAAACATATTGGCGACTTCGCTGGGGATAGCATCCACTAATCCCCGGTTATTTTAAATAACTAGATGGTTGCAATTAGGAATTAACTCTAAACCTACATTTTCTAAAAATTGTAAATAAATTGGTTAGAAAGCCGTTGGAAAATTCTTTAATCGCCCGCGTTTGTTTATTCGCTTTCTTTTATTTTCTAAGATTATTACATTCATACTGCATTTCTCTCTTCTCACCACTTTCTACCCATATTATCCCTTGGTATCATTGTTGACTTCAAAAGTGGATCCAGCCTAAACCTCGCGTTTTAGGCACATCCACTCGAGAATTAACAATTTTACCAACTGCAAGCCTAGTACCTTAAACGGTGCGTCAAAAGGAGTAGGCCCATTTAAAAGCCTGAATCCTGTTTGCGGAACTCGGACCATGTAAGCCCAATGGACTAAAGCCCATGCATGTAGATGAAAGCCTTTGTCGCTTCCCCTAAGGAACACCCGATTCTATTTGCTGTTATTATGCCGCATTCATTTCCGAGAGTTTATATCGTCAATCTCAAAACCCCCTGGTGGTTGTCGAGATTAGACCAAATCCTAGGAAACAGATGTCGAAATTTATACCAACAGAACTCATGTGTGGGAGAGATAAGGTTTGAAGGCATGCATTTCCCAACTCCCGTTCCCCTGTATGTTATAAACTGCTCATCTGCTGTGACATTCATCCACCACGTAATACATTTCGTTTCAGCCATGCATTTATAAGGGCTAATTTTCGGTACGAACATTTGACCTTGATTTTGAGACTGGACCTCAAATTCACTTTGAATAACATAATGCAATCAATTATAGTGAATTAATACCCAAAAGAAAAGGGAGCTATAAGGGGGTTGCGATTCCTTTGTATTTTCACATTTCTCGCATTATCTGTAAGTAAGCGTGAGATTACAAAATTTGTAACTAATCAAAATAAGATCCTGCTTGGGACCATCTGTTCCAAGGCAAAAAGTAAGAAAAAAAAAAGAGATAACAAAAAGTATCCCGCTTGGAAATTCTTTCATTCCAAGGCAAAAGTAGGGATTTGAGAGAAAATAGCCGACCATAAAATCCAAAAGGGACGGTCAACGATAGTTAATGCCAGAAATGTTTGAGTACGAAATAAATTATTGCCATGTTATTCATACCGAATTTGGGTCCAGTCGTCGAAACTGAGATCTTATTTCCATACCGGTCATTAGCACATTAGAACTGCATTCCTCATCCTATGTGCCTCTATTTTTCATGCATGCA
Source organism: Jatropha curcas (assembly GCF_041381405.1). Lineage (NCBI taxonomy): Eukaryota > Viridiplantae > Streptophyta > Magnoliopsida > Malpighiales > Euphorbiaceae > Jatropha > Jatropha curcas. The sequence continues at coordinate 17,096,482 of NC_143153.1, forward strand.
TGCAGAACCCCCTTAACACAGGTCCTTTTATTTATCAGCCAAAATTGATCCGTCCTGGGAAATCACTTTGAGAGTTTGGCGCCGACAGCCTGGTCAACGCCTGGTCAGAGCATCCCCAATCTCCGAGCGTGCTCCGGTTAGTTCTGTGGTCAGTTCAAGTTCGTCTGATTCAGTGCCTGATTTAGACCCGGTTATAGTTGAGATGGCTGACAACATTATGAATGAGACTGGCTTTTCTCCGGCCCAATTAAGGGCTATAACTGATATAATAGCCGCTGCTTTTGCTGAAGAGAGGGCACAGAATCAAGTTCCTCCTTCTTCAAGTAATCAACCAGCTTCCCCTGTAATTGAGGAAAGGGAGATTCCAGAACCCGCTTTGGGTAACCAAGCATCAGCTGACAATGTTGGTCCAGCTGAGAATGATCTAATTAAATAGCTAGCAGAACTGAAGGATAAGGTGGAGAAGATGTCTGTCTCGAAAGAAAAGGACCCAGTCACCAATTTCCATGTGGCTAAATATGTCTTGAAGCTCACAAACTCTACTTCTTCCAAGACCTTCAAACATACCCTATTTGAAGGAGATAATGACCCAAGGTCCCATTTGTCCGAGTTCATTCGTGTTGCTCACATTAACCGGTATGATGAGGAGGATGTGTTACGGGCATTTCCTCAGACACTGCACAAGAGCTATAGGAGATGGTATGATGGTTTGGAGGTGGAGACACAGAAAGATTGGGTCAAGCTTCAGACTGCTTTTCTCAAGCACTTTAAGACAGATGAAAGCGATGAGTTTAGTCTTCGTGATCTGGAGAGCTTAAGGCAGGGGAAGGATGAAAGCTTCTCCGATTACTATAGAAGATGGAGGACAAAGCTGTTTATGGTACAAACAAGGCCAAAGGATCAAGAGCTGATCAGGGATTTTAGCCGAAGCCTATTACCGTACTTCAAGGAGAGGATGTTGGCTCAGCCTCTCACCGACTTTTCTCAGGTATAAAGGGCTGGACTGAATATTGAAGAGCTGTACAAAGAAGAGGAAAAGAAAAATCGGGGGTTTGGTAATTACCGGTCTTCCCACAGTGGTCAGAATAGAAGTGCTGGTAATGCTGCTACAAACCAGTCGGAGAGTAGCAATATAGTTGGAGCTGTTAGTGAGAGAACCAGAAGGGAATTCACTGATTTGGGTAGACCTTTAAGCATGGTTATGAGGTCCTGCATCATGAATGGTGTACTGTCAAAGTTACCCATTAATCCATCTAGGCCTATTCAGGGCAAGTTTGTTGATCAAGACTGTGAATACCATCAGTGCAAAGGTCATTCTACTAATAATTGCTTCAGACTCAAACATGACATACAAGATTTGGTAGATAGTGGGAAGATCACCAAGCCTCTTGAGCGTAGCAAGCCGACGCCCGGAAACCATTAAAGTTAGCTGTGATGAGTGAATTGAACAAGCTCTTAATCCTTCTTTTTGTTTTGTTTTTCTGAATGTTGTTTTAAGAACAATATGAATGGATTTTATTCACTATTTCAATCAATGGGAATGAATTTTGATTACTTATTTTCTTATTTCTCCTGATTGTCGTGTTCATGGCATTGATTATACCACACGCATATTTGGCATAAATGCATTGCATCATTTTGCATTTAAGCTAAGCACCATCGAAGATCTCAAAATAATCGAAATCAGATCAGACTTTAAGCTTGAGCTTAGAAACGATCTCCAAGAATGTTTCACGAGGACTTCAGATGTTTTCGCCTGGAGTTATGCTGATATACCGAGGGTCAATAAACCAATTACAGAGCATTTCATCCCCACCGATTCGAACATCAAGCCAGTGAAGCGGAAAAGAAGACGGTCAGACCAGAGTGGCAAGACAAGATGAAGGCTGAGGCTGAGAAGCAGCTAGATGCATGTTTCTTGGAGGTAGTGCATTACCCTGAGTGGTTAGCAAACATAGTCCCTATGCTCAAGAAGGATGGGAGACTAAGAGCCTGTGTCGACTACAGCCTCGCCCAAAGATGGCTTCCCTCTTCCACATATAGATGTTCTGATCAACAGTGCTGCAAGAATGGGATGAATTCCATTACAGACAAAAAAAAGAGAAAAAATAAAATAAAAATAATATGAGAGTTTAAAAAAAAAAAGAGTCCGTTTTTTTGGTTGACTGCCAAACAGGTGACTAGATTTATCGAGCGAAACATTTTTTGTCGCTATGGTGCTCCTCATCATATAGTTACAGACAATGGTTCTCACTTCCAAGCAGACGTCATCCTGGAGGGAAATTCAAACCCAACTGGCATGGACCATTCAGAATCTAGAAACCGTTGGGCAAAGGTGCCGCTGAATTGGCCACTACGGTAAGGAAAGCCTTTTAATCGGATCGTTAATCAAGACCAGATGAAAAGGTTCTATGTCTGAGATGATGATTTCGATTATAAAAAAAAAGAAGAAAAAAGAAAAAAGAAAGAATAAAGGGGCTAGGTTGAAAACCCGAAAGGGCGACCTAGGTAAAAATGAGCTCGCTAGGTTGAAAACCCGTAAAGGGTAGCCTAGGCAAAAGTTAGAGTTTAAAAAAAAGAAAAAAGAGAAATTTTGAGATTAACGCATGGTGCTTAGTTTAAATGCGAAATCTGTGCCATGCATTCGTGACATACTTGCGACCGGTTGCTCAATGCCATCAACTTGACTAGAAGGAGAATAGGCGAATGAGTAGTTAGAATGAACGACCATTGTATTAAAGTAGTTTCTCTTTACCTCTGTATGATGTTGAAAGAAGTAAGAACAATAAAGAGCTTGATTCTCAAATTCTTCTTCCCTTTTGTTTCTGGGGCATGATCGTTGATTACAAGATCTTCCTCTCTGCCTATATGGTCAGCATTCGCTCATTTGTTTTGAAGATTTTTGACTATTGGTCCTGCCCGGGTATTGGATCCTCTTAGACAGCGATCAGAAGGTCTAATGCTATTTTCTCGGTGGTTTCCTTGAACGAATCGACAAAGAAAAACCAAGAATGAAATCCTTAGCGCTTAAATAGGCTCATGCATACATGAGGGAATTGCATATTTTATCTCTTTCTGAATGTTGCAGGTGATAAAATGGTCGCCTCATCTTTTTCAAAAAAAAAAAAATGTAAATCCTTTTTGTTTTTGTGGTTTTGGTTGGCTTTCATTTTATTGTATTGTCTTTGTCCATTTTGGAATAAAGTTGATGGGCATTTATGCCCATGCTAACAAGGTAGACCACTCTTGCGAGTGGGTGGGATGCCTCCATTTTGTTTTTGTGGCTTTGTTTTCTTTGTGCAGGAATAAACCAAAATCTTAAAAAAAAAAAAATCAATTTGGAGTCGGTGTGCAGCTCGTATACTTCAACAATTCCATCTACTCGCCACACAGGGGCGAATTCATCACATCCACCAAATTACCCTCAGGCAAGATCTGTTTGTACACAGAAATTGCTTTTCTTTTTGAAAATATTTTCAGGTCAATCGGTGATGATTTCTCGAAGCCGTTTGGTCCCACCAAGCAGTGATGATGTATTACAAAGCTGTTTGGATCCTTTTCTTGGTTAATGATGATGGATTATGAAGTTGATCAGGACAATCTCAAACCCTCTAAAGCCGATCAGACTGAGCTGAGGAGGTGAACAACAAAGCCGATTAGACTGAGCTTTGCTGTTTGGATCTTTTCTCGATTCGTGATGATGCATTACGAAGCGGATCGAGTCAATACTTATCCTGGTTAATGATGATGAATTACGAAGTTGATCAGGACAATCTCAAACCCTCTAAAGCCGATTAGACTGAGCTTGGGAGGTGAACAACCAAGCCGATTAGACTGAGCTTTGTTGTTTCGATCTTTTCTCGATTCGTGATGATGCATTATGAAGCGGATCGAGTCAATACTTATCCTGGTTAATGATGATGAATTACGAAGTTGATCAGGACAATCTCAAACACTCCAAAGCCGATTACACCGAGCTGAGGAGGTGGACAAAGCCGATTATACCGTGCTTTGGATTCTTTTCAAACCCTCTCAAGCCGATTACACGGAGCTGAGGAGGTGAACAACAAAGCCGATTATACCGTGCTTTGGATTCTTTTCAAACCCTCTCAAATCGACTACACCGAGCTGAGGAGGTGAACAACAAAGCCGATTATACCGTGCTTTGGATTCTTTCAAAATCCCCTGAAGCCGATTACACCGAGTTGAGGAGATGAACAACAAAGCCGATTAAACTGAGCTTTGGACAAAGCAAAATCTGTTTGTATACAGAAATTGCACCAAGCAAAATCTATTTGTATACAAAAATTACTATTTGAACCCATCATGCAAAATCTGTTTGTATACAGAAATTGCTATTTGAACCCACCAAGCGAAATCTGTTTGTATACAGAAATTGCTCTTTAGACCTACCAAGGCGAGATCTGTTTGTATATAGAAATTGCCATCTTCAAAATCATCTTGAATGTGGCCAGATGACTGCCGATGCTTAGAACGCTGATGTAGTCCGACTGGAGCCTTCAGGTAAATTCAATTCTTTCGAGCCAACCAAATTTCAAAATTTATGGTTATTAATGCATGGGGGCATGTGACGCTCCAACATCTAATAAAGACAAGATCTGTCTGTACACGGAAATTGCTCTTTTCTTTTGCAAATGTTTTCAGGTCAAGCAATGATGATGAATTACAAAGCTGTTTGGATCCTTTTCTCGATTCGTGATGATGCGTTACGAAGCGGATCGAGTCAGTCCTTTTCCTGATTAATGATGGTGGATTACGAAGTTGATCAGGGCAATCAAATCAAAATCCTTCGAGCCAATCAGCCCGAGCTTCAGAAGTATCTTCAAAACCAATCAGACCGAGTTTTGGAGATCATTACTAATCCGACTGGAGCCAATAAAGCCAATTACACTGAGCTTTGGACGTGACCAGATTCAAGCCAAGATTGAAGGCGCGTCAGTAGGCCACTTTAACATTAATCGTTTACACGATTAATGATAAAGTGGGAGGCAAACTATTGACGCGTGTTTTTATGCCCCCGCCTGATTCAATGATGATACGAGGATGTGGAATGAAAGGTTAATGCTATCTAGAAGTCTTTTAATCCAAGGATTTAAATTAAATTGATTTGAAGTGTTTGACTGGGTCGTAGCTGCATCACGTAGCTATGTTAGACTACATGTCGTTTTTGTATTAAACGAAAAACGACATGTAGCTCTAGTACAACGAGTAAGCTGCGTCACGCAGCTAACGGCTGCGTCACGCAGCTATGCTCTGTGACCTACTTATATAAATAGATCTTTTAATTCACGTTAAAAACAACTTTGGAGAATTTCAGTGAACGTCTTAAAAACCCTAAAACGTATTGTGCGGCTAGATTCTCCTGCAAAAGCTCTTTTGAGTTCGTTTGAAGGCGAATTGCCATTAGAGATCAATGTTAGGTGAATTAAACTAAAAAAAAGAGAGAAAATCAAGAGAGAAAAGAGTGAATATTTAAAATCCTTGGTGATGAAGCTTTTGGATTGCCGTAATCTTCATTCGTTAAGCCATTTACAATCCTCAATCTGAGGATTAGGTAATTTCTTTACACCTTTTGTGTTTTTATTAATTGCTTATTTATTTTATCATGGTTTTAGTAGTTTAGTCTTAATTAGATTGCATTCTGTTCATTTTTGGTCATTTGAGGTAGTCTTGAATCATATTTAAATAAAAAACGCCTTAAACAAATAATTTAAAACAGAATTCGGACCAGAGCAATTGCGTCACGCATCCAGTAGATCTGTAACGGAGCTGGCAGTTGCGTGACGGAACTGTTCATGTCCAAAATTTCGTTTCTTTTACCCAGAAGAGCCGCGTCACGCAGCTATTGGCTGCGTCACGCAACTGTTCTTCAAAGAACAGCTGCGTCACGCAACTGTTCTAGGGTTCCAGAAACAATTTTTATTCTTTCGAAAAATAACAATTTTTGTACAAAATAAAATTTAATTTTTCCAATAAATCCGAAGATGATCAATTATGAACAGATTGCAATTTAATTAAAGTATCAAAATGTAATTATGCATGATTTTGGTTTAGGGTTTTTGGGTTCAAATTTTTATTCAGGTAGAATGTATTTTTAGGTTTGGTTTGTGGCCGCCTTTAACCATAAGGCAAGAGCGGGTCTTTTATTTATTTGATTTAACTGCTTTGATTTGGATGATTTGGATGATTATGGATGCAATGATTGAATTTAATTGGGACGATTAATTAATTTTCCATATAAGAACTCGGTTCGATTCATTCGGGTTGGGTTTAAGTAAATAAATAACTTGGCTTTTCTAACTAAAATAAATTAGAAATCGTAGGTTACAAGAGGCCGAATTTTTCGGGTGTCAATTTCCAACGGGCCGACGTATCCAATTCCCTTACCTAGAATTGCCTTGGTGTGTCTGACTAGTCTTTTAAATAATTTGGCCTTGAATAAAATTGGATTTAAAATGGAGTCATTTTTATAAAATAAAATTGGAAACGGTCCCATTGCCGAAATAATGGGTGGCGACTCAAAAAATGTTTTATAAGACCGATTTATCGGCATCGCGTCCAAAAATGTTTTGTCACCACTTGCTCAAAATAAAAATCACCTTTCCATCAAAAATAAAAAGTGAGCATTTTTCAGATCGCTCGGGGGCGGTGCGAAAACAGAAGTTCTGCTTGATATTATTTTGCTCTCACTACTGTTCATATTTTAGAAATGCTAAAGTTGTCTCTCACATAGTCTTTTATATTGATCCAAACTTTATGTGGAAGTTCTAAACATAATAACTTTCCATCATAAAGCAGTTTTGATATTGCATAAGAAATTGTGAAGCAGTTCTAATCAATAACTGTACTTTGCAAAGTCTTTCTATTCTCTGCATAATGGCATTGTGAAGAAGTTCTAATCAATAACTTATTTTCACAAGTGCATTACTTTTCCGCTGCTATAGAATTCTGAGATTGTTTTTAAAGTTAAATTTTTTATTTTTAGAAAATCCAATTCACCCTCCTCTTGGGTTGTGCCATACATATTCGGGACCCACAATTTGGTATCAGAGCTTTGGCTCTTGACTTACCAAAGCTTAACAGCTTAAGAAATAAGATCCCATGGCAGCTCCACTTCCTCTTACTTCTTTAGAAGGTCAATCTGTTTCTAGACCTGCTTTGTTCAATGGTTCTAATTACTCTTATTGGAAAACCAGAATGAAAAATTTCATAAAATCAGTTGATATAAACTGCAGGAGGAATGTCATTACTGGTCCTCGCATTCCTATGAAAATTGTAGAAAATGAGAGAGTTAGAAAATCAGAAGAAGAATATACTGAAGCTGATTGGAATGATATTTCTATAAACACAAAAGCTATTAATATTCTTCATTGTGCTTTAGATCCAACAGAGTACAACAAAGTGTTTGGATGCAAGTTTGCAACGGAAGTCTGGGAAAAACTTAGAGTTACCTATGAGGGTACAGATAGAGTGAAAGAATCTAGAATTAATATCCTTTGGAGAGAATATGAAATGTTTAGTATGAGGGAAGGAGAAACTATTGCAGAATTAAATTCTAGATTTACTAATATAGTTAATCCTTTGAGAACTCTCAGAAAGGAAATTTCAGAAGATGAGCTTGTTAAGAAAATCCTTAGAATTCTACCTAAAAAATGAGATTCTATAGGAACTATTATGAATTACAAAGAGACTCCCGTTACTTATGATTATCTAATAGGAGCTCTTGTTTCAAAAGAGATGAAATCTTCTTTGACTGTAGAAGATAAGAAAAAGAAAGGACTGGCTTTGAAAGTAGTTTATAGTGAAGAAAGTTCTTATGATCTTGATAGTGATGATTTAACACTTGTTGCTAAAAGATTCAAAAAGTTCTATAGAAAGAGTGGAAGGCCACAAAAAAAGTTTATCAAAAAGAAATTTCCACCTAAAAATAGCAACTTACCTAAGAAATACTCTTCTGAAGTGGTTTGTTATGAATGCAACAAACCTGGCCATATCAAGCCCAACTGTCCTAAACTGAAAAAGAAGTCAAAGAAAGAAAAGTTGAACCAGGCATTCGTAGCCGCTTGGAGTGATTCAGACGATTCTAATTCTGAAAGCCAAAGTGACCAAGAAGAAACTGCAAATGTCTGTCAAATGGCAACTATTAATTCTGACTCCAAGGAAATCAGCACTCTTACTTCAACACAGAAAGTTGAAAGCAATGAAATAGATGCAATGGTCCAAAAGTGTGAAGAAAGCAATGTAAGTATTTCTGAACTTGAATTAGAAAATGATCTTTTAGATACTTATAATAACCTTTGCAATGAATTTGAAAAACTTGTTAGAAAGCATAAAGTTCTAAAGAAGGATTTCAGAAAATTAAAAACTGAATGTAATCATTCGAAAGATGCTTTTTATCAAGAAGTTACATGCAAAGATCTTATCATAGAGATCAAAGATCTTAAAGATTGTAATAATAGATTTTCTGAAAATCTGAAACACCTTGAAGAAAAATGTAAAAATCTGAATTCTAAAAATGAATCTTTAAAAACTGAGATTCGAATTCTCAAATCAATTTTAGAATCATTTTCTAAAGAAAAGACAAGTTCTAGCTATGATGGCATTTCTAAACTGAATCATGTTTCTAATAACAAAAATGTTGTTTCTAATTTTGTGACTTTAGAACATCATAGTAAACTAAATGCACTTGTTACCACTAACCCTCTAGGACCCAATATGAGTTGGGTACCTAAATCTGCTTGATCTTTTCAGGTGTGCCTAAGGAGTGAGCTGAAAATAGAAATGCGATACATGGATAGCGCTTGCTCTAGGCATATGACTGGTGATAAAAAGAAATTCACCAGATTAGAAAAGAAAAAGGGAGGTACAGTAAGCTTTGGAGACAAAGCAAAAGGTAAAATCATTAGTATTGGTCTGGTAGGTTCCAATCCTTCAATAGAAGATGTATGCTTAGTAGAAGGATTACATTATAACCTGTTAAGTGTAAGTCAGATTTGTGATAAAAATAGAAGAGTGATCTTTGAACCCTCTTATTGTGAAGTTCAGAACATGCATGATAACAAACCATTATTTGTTGGAAAAAGGTTTGAGAATATATACCTAGTAGATCTCTCTGATGTGCATAACCTAGACATATGCTTAGTTTCTGTTGATGATTCTAGTTGGTTATGGCATAGAGGACTTGGACATACAAGCATGCACCTTATTTCTAAACTGTCTAAGAAAGACTTGGTTCAAGGTTTGCCAAAACTAAAATTTGCAAAAGATCACATTTGTGATGCTTGTCAATTAGGCAAACAAACTAGAACATCTTTCAAATCTAAGGGCATGGTTTCTACTTCTAGACTTTTAGAATTGTTACACCTTGATTTATTTGGTCCTATTACTCCTTCTAGTCTTGGAGGAAAATCTTATGCATTTGTCATTGTAGATGATTACTCTAGATTCACCTGGACACTCTTCCTTAGAAATAAGGATGAATCATATAACATGTTTGTTCATCTTTGCAAGAGAATACAAAATGAGAAAGGATACAACATCTCTGCAATTAGAAGTGATCATGGAGGGTAATTTGAAAATCAGAAATTCGATGCTTTTTGCAACGAGTCAGGAATCTTCCATAACTTCTTAGCACCTAGAACACCTAAACAAAACGGTGTAGTGGAACGCAAGAATAGAACACTTCAAGAAATAGCCAGAACCATGCTGAGTGATTCTAAATTACCAAAGTATTTCTGGGCAGAGTCGTTAACACTGCATGTTACATTCTAAATAGGGCTTTGGTAAGATCTAAACTTAAAAAGACTCCATATGAGCTATACATAGGTAGAAAACCAAATATTAGTAATTTTCATATTTTTGGGTGTAAATGCTTCATTCTAGATAACAAGAAAAATCATCTTACTAAATTTTATTCTAAATCTTATGAAGGAATTTTTCTAGGATATTCTAGTAATAGTAAAGCATATAGGGTGTTTAATAAGAAAACTCTAGTTGTAGAAGAATCTATTCATGTTGTCTTTAATGAATCTGACTCTACTTCTAGAACTTTAGAAAATGATGGTGTTGTAGATTCTAATCAAGAAAAGCAGAATGAACAATCAGAACAACTAGAACAGCCAGAAAGTGAGCAGAATGTTGATAATCAGGCTGAACCAGAAGATGAACATGAAGATCAGAACACAACCGAAAGTCAAATGCCAGAAACAGAAAATGGAGATTCTCAATTACCAAAAGAGTGGTGATTTCATAAGTATCATCCACAAGAGGACATTATGGATAATCCTTCAGAAAGGATGATGACTAGAGCTCAATATAAGAGATATTTTGGTAATGTTGCTTTTGTTTCTCAAATAGAACCTAAAAATTTAGAAGATGCTCAAAATGATGAAAGTTGGATTCTTGCTATGCAACAAGAACTAAATCAATTTGAGATAAACCAAGTTTGGAAACTGGTTTCGAGACCTAAAAACCATTCTGTTATTGGAACAAAATAGGTGTTTAGAAATAAGCTTGATGAACAAGGTAATGTTGTGAGAAATAAAGCAAGGTTAGTGGCTCAAGGGTACAACCAAGAGGAAGGCATCGATTTTGATGAGACCTTTGCCCCAGTTGCTAAACTTGAGGCCATTAGAATGCTTTATGCATTTGCATGTATTAAAAACTTCATGTTGTATCAAATGGATGTAAAAAGCGCTTTTCTAAATGGTTTTCTAAATGAAGAAGTGTATGTAGAACAACCTCCTGGTTTTGAAATCTATGATAAACCAAATCACGTTTACAAACTTACTCAAGCTCTTTATGGTTTGAAGCAAGCTCCTAGAGCTTTGTATGAAAGATTAAGTGAGTTTTTATTAGAAAATCATTTTGCTAGAGGAAAGGTTGATACAACACTATTTATCAAAAATAAAGCATATGATATTCTAGTTTTACAAATCTTTGTTGATGACATAATCTTTGGTTCTACTAATGACCTTCTTTGTAAGGAATTTTCTAAGATTATGCAGGGTGAGTTTGAAAGGAGCATGATGGGAGAATTAAACTTCTTCCTTGGACTTCAAATCAAACAGTATGAAAATGGAATTTTCATAAACCAAGAAAAATGTACTAGAGAATTATTGAAATGGTTCAAAATGGAATATGCCAAGGTATGTAGTACACCAATGAGTCCATCCTCAAGATTAGAAAAAGATGAAAAAGGTAAGGATGTGGACATCAAACTGTTTAGAAGTATGATTGGTTCTTTACTATATCTAACAGCAACCAAACCTGACATACACTTTAGTGTTTGTCTATGTGCTAGATTTCAGTCATATCCCAAAGAATCTCATTTAATTGCTGTAAAAAGAATTCTAAAATATCTTTGTGGAACTTCTAATATGGGTCTGTGGTATTCTAAAAGTGATACATTTGATCTTGTTGGGTATAGTGATTCTGATTTTGCAGGAAGTGGAATAGATAGAAAAAGCACGTCTGGAACTTGCCAATTTCTAGGCAACGCCCTTGTATCATGGTTTAGCAAGAAATAGACAACTGTCACTCTTTCTACTGCAGAAGTAGAATATATTGCTGTGGGAAGCTGTGTTGCACAAGTTCTATGGATCAAGCAACAATTGGCAGACTATGGTCTGAAATTAGAAACAGTACCAATAAAGTGTGACAACATAAGCGCCATCAATTTATCTAAAACCCAGTCCAGCATTCTGGAACCAAGCACATAGAACTCAGACATCACTTTATACGTGATCATGTTCAAAAAGGAGATATAGTGATTGAGTTCATTCCTACAGAAAAGCAATTGGCAGATATTTTTACTAAACCTTTGAATGAAAGTCAATTCTGCTTAATTAGAAGAGAACTCAGTATATTAGTTCTAAACTTAACTTTAGAACTCAGTAAGTATGTGCTAAACTGCTTTCTATATTTGAAAATGAAAGACTTGCTCTATGATATTTTCTATTATATTCTGTGCGATTCTGAAAAACGTTTTTGTCTAAAAAGAAATACATATTTCTCTGATATGACTTTCTAATGTCATTATCAGGTTCTATTCTTAGACAAAATTAAAAAACAGTCAATTTATTTTATTCTTTTTATGTTTTGGCTTTATGTCTTTGCTTTATTTAAGTTTTGGCAATTTTTTTTTATTTTTTGAGTCGGTTTGAATTTCCCTAAAACTGTTTTTATTTTTATTGTTATTTAGTTTTTTTGGTGTTTCTTTCTCTCCTAAAGATTATTTCCTCTCTTAATCCTTTTTTTTTTCGTGTCTCTCTATTATAAACTACTCTGTCTTTTCTCTTGTCCTCTTGTAACAAAACCTATATTGCTCTCTACTTCAAAACCCTAACTATGGCCGAATCGAGTTCCAACTCTTCTTCCTCAGGCTCCCTGACAGAACAAGAACTTCAACTTCTCAAAAGATTATCAAAGAAGTATGAACAGAAGGAGTTGAAATAGAAGAAATCTATTGAGGAATCAAAGAAAGAAAAAGCAGAAACATAAACATCAAAGAAACAGGTCGCTAGTTCTCGCACCAAAGGTAAATCTGTTCTTTCTCTATACCCACTTATACGTTCTTATGTAATAGACTAGAAGTTCTTTGGGAAGGACGAGTTCAACTTCAGGGAACTCTTCGAGTTCCAGGGATGGATGGATTTTTTATCCCTGAACAGACCGTGTTATGAGAATGTGATTAAGGAGTTTTATGGTTCTCTTAAAACTAGCAGGTCAGAATCAATTTCTGTGAAACTTAAAGGAGAAATTAAAGCGTTGTCATACGCTAACTTGAGCAAGATTTTTAATGTACCAAACACTGGGTCTAGGGTAACAAAAATCAAAGATATCTCTAGGGTTAGCGGATACAAAAAGGAAGAATTTATTAAGAAAATTGTGAAGAAAGGTTCTACGGAAAAACAGAGTGTTATTGAATGTTCAAACCTAATTGACAGTATGAAGTGGTTGTATAAACTGATTGTGCACTACATTTATCCAAAAAGTGCATCACTCGCTTATGTGAATCAGGTTGAGATGTGCATAATGTGGCACATAACCGAGAGGAAACCCTTCAATCTTTGTCACACCATTTTTGATAAGATGCAGAATAGTTCTAAGAAACTACCCTATGGCATGGTGCTCACACCTATGTTTGAATTTTTGGAAGTTAAACTGAGTGAGAATGAGGGTTACAATGTTTCAAAGCTAGATAGTGGGTCTTTGAAACTAAAAGATGAAGAAGGAGATGAAGAAAAAGAAGAAAAAGGAGAAGAAACTGAGAAAAGAAGAGAAGAGAAGAAAAAGGAAAAGTTAAGTTGGAGGATGCAGAAAAGAAAGAAAAGGAAGAAAGATTGGAAGAAGAAGAAAAGAAAGAAAAGGAAGAGAGATTGGAAGAAAAAGAAAAGAAAGAAAAGAAAGAGAAATTGGACAAAGAAGAGAAGGAAGAAACAGAGAAAGAAAAGGAGACAGTGGCTGAGGTTGACACAGAATCAGAAAGGGAAATAGAAAAAGAAAAGGAGAAAGTTGAAGTTAAAACTGAAGAGAAAAAGAATTCTGAAAAGTTTGAGAAAGAAAAGACAATAGAGATAGAGGAAGCCAGTGATGAAGAAACAGAAAAATTGGAATTGAGTGAAGAAGAAAAGAACACTGAGGCTAAGGCAGAAAAAGAATCTAAACTTTTATCAGCACAAAGGAGTAGAGAAGCTATGCTGGGCAGAATGGAAAAAGAGCTTATAGAAGAACACAATAGGGAACTTGATGAGGCAATAAAACAAAGCAAAGTTGTGATTGAGCATAATCAATCTCTCATTGAATCCTTATAAAGAATGAAGAATATTAATGAGAGAAAGCTAGCTACTCTGAAAGTCAAGGGAACATCCTACACTCCTGCCTCAGAAAAGCCAAAGAAAGTAAAGCACGCTGCGGGCAAACACAAAGTTCATGGAAGAAAGCCTCCACTGTACCCTTCTTCTAAGCGTCCAGAAAGTTCTACTGAAACCGCTCCTGCTCAAAATCTCAGAAGTTCTAAGAGGCTTAGAACTGATCCCAAATCCCTCTGATTGATTTTTTTTACTTTATTTATATATATTTTGTGAACAATTTTTTTTTGGTTGTGTTTTTTATTTATTTTTGCGCTGATCTTTACTAACCCTCTTGTATGATGATAAAAAGGGGGAGAACACATGATACTTTGATGGTTAAGTACTCTACTAATATGTGGTAACTTTAGTGCTTACATCTTATTGCTTAATATTTTCTAATCTGTGTTATTTTGTGAGCTATATGTTTTACATGATGAACTAATTGGTTAGTTTTTAGAACTTTGATTCTTGTTCTAATGTATGCTCTGCAGGTTAGATTTAAGATTTATGTTCTATTTCTAAAGTCAGTTTTTATTCTATTCTTATTGCTCTGATTATATGTTGTGATTATTAGAACTTAAAAGTTTCATTTCTATCTGTATGTTCTAATATCAGTTTCTAAAATTATTTGCTTGCTCTAAATCCCCATAAATGTTTTACTGCACTAATCTAGGGGGAGTGTTATACATGTTCTAAACTTGCTTCATGATAGAATATATGACATATTTAGAACTTATATTTTTTTGACATGCATAAATTTAGGGGGAGCACATGTTTTATATTTGATAAATTTTTTGGTTTTGTGATCATCAAAAAGGGGGAGATTGTTGGTTCAAGGGTCAAATATTTATCTCGAGATTTTGATGATTAAAACAAAATAAATAATTTTAAATTATGTGATTTGTGCTAATAATATTTTACGCAGATTATATGAAAAAGGAAAGTCCTATAATTTCAAGGATTGTGAAGAAGTTTGAAGACTTTAGTGGTTAGATTTTTTAGGACTCTTTGTAGGATAGAGAGAACATCCAATTATAAGCACAAAATCTATTTTCTCTCACCTTATGAAAGGATTTTTCGAAAACATCTCTTTAAATTAAAACTTTTTCTTTCGCTCCTTGATTATCTTACCTAAAATGGAGGAGATCTTGTCTCAAACATTTTCGGTAATAATAAATCTTAGAAAAAGCTTGTTTTAGTTTTTCGAAATATTCAATTACCTAAATAAAAGAGACTTTGTCTCAAACGATTTTGATAATAAGAATAATCAAATATAATTCTTATGTACTTCATTTTCGGAAACAAACTTTTAAAGAGATCCAAAATCTTGATTTTATTTTCTTACCAAAACAAAGGAAGGTTCTAACTTAAATCGTTCTTGGTAAATAAATCTTTCGAAAAATATTTTCAAATATTTATTTTCGAAAATCTTTGTTTTTAAAGGAAAGTTAGATTTTCTCCTGTTCGCTTACTAAAAGGATAGAATGTTGACTCAAAAGATTTGGTAACAAAGATTTTCATATCTTCTAAATATGTAAAATCAATATTCTGATTTGAAAAGGGGATTTCACTTTCTAAAAATGGGATTCTCATCCCTCTCTATAAAAAGGTTTTTCGTCCCTAAAAGACGTGGAGAAAAGAGTTTTCGTTTTAAGAGTATTCATCCATTGATCATATCTTTTATCTCTCAAAACTTACTCTCTACCCCCTTATTTCTTTTAATCTTAATACTTTACGTTTTATCTTTAAAAGAAAAAAGAAATTTTATAACAACTTGTTTTCGTACTGACCCCGAGCGATCCGGAAAACGTTCCCATTTTTGTTTTTGATGGAAAGGTGATTTTTATTTGAACAGTGGTGGCAAAATACTTTTTGGACACGATGCCGATAAGTCGATCTTATAAAACATTTTTGAGCCGCCACCCATTATTTCGGCAATGGGACCGTTTCCAATTTTATTTTATAAAATGACTCCATATTAAACCCAATTTTATGTGAGGCCAAATTATTTTGAAAACTAGTCAGGCGCATCAAGGCGATTCTAGGTAAGGGAATTGGGTACGTCGGCTCGTTGGAAGCCGACGCCGGGAAAATCCGGCCTCTTTTAACCTACGATTTCTAATTTATTTAAATTTAGAAAAGCCAAATTATTTACAAAAACCCAACCCGAATAAATCGAACCTGTGAATACTCAAATTTTGAGGCTTCTAATGTTGTTGGTGGCATGTGAAACTCTTTAAATGGAGGAAAACACGCCTGCTACAGTGCCGTGCCAATTAATTTGACTTTGCTAAAAAGCCAGTTTTCTCGGCCGCGGCCGCCCTTAAAGGCAGCAGTAGCCGCTATCGCCGCCGGCGACAGCGGCTGCAATCGTCTATGAATACCTCAATTTTGAGGCTCAAAGAGCCAATTTTTCCAGACTGCAAACAGTCCGGCCGAACCGGAGGTCATTCAGAAAGTTCACCGGAAGTGTGCCAATATGGTACTTGAAACGTCCGAAAAATTACGAGGATCACGGAACTGGTCCCGGAATATTTTTTGGAGGTCCGAAACTCCCGGAAAAGCCTCCGGAACGAAAAAAAAGAAGAGAAAAAGAGAAAGGCACGCATGCCCACCCTCGGGGGTGGGCATGCCCACCCTCAAGGGCGGGCACGCCCGCCCAGCTAGGGCGGCCATGCCCGCCCAGTCTAGGCGGGCACGCCCGCCCAGCTAGGGCGGCCATGCCCGCCCAGTCTAGGCGGGCACGCCCGCCCAGCTTGGGCGGCCATGCCAGCCCAGCGTGGGCGGGCACGCCCGCCCTCGAGGGCGGGCAGACGCGCCCAGGGGCGCGTTTTTCCTATAAAAAACGGCCCCGGGGCTCCGTTTTGACACACAGTCTGTGTTGACGGACCTCTCTTCTCCCTTTACGCTCTTTGCGATTCTTTTATCGCTTTCTGCATTCTTTATTTTATTTTATTTTATTTTATTCTGCTTTCATTTTTTCTTGCTTTACTAAGTGGCCATTAAAATTCCATTTTAATTAATATTTCCCTTAACGAGGAGCTTAACCTGGAGTTAAGAAGCGGTCGGAGATTAAATCAGGTACATAAATTAGACTACGCTTATTTAATTTTAGCACTTCATGCATGCTTCTTTTCTACTCCTCTTAACTCTATAACTGCATGAATGCATCCATATCATCCACTAGGCAAATAAATTGCCTCAATCAAATAAAGATTAAGCTTAAATGCCCGATTAATTAATAATCGTGGTATTAAAACTTAAATCTGACATTATTGGCTAAAGAAGCCTAGTTAATCAATAACTATGGTGAAATTGCCTTTATTTCAAACAGTTCTTGGCCTAAGTCCAGTTAATCAATGATTGTGACTAAAAGGTCCTACTTAAACACGTTTTTTTTATGGCAATAAATTGCCTATATTTCAATTTAATTAATCACTTTAGGCAAACAAATTGCTTGTAAGTGAAAAGTTGATCTTTTATAGCGACAAATCGCTTAAATCAATAATTTGGATAAAAAGCCTTTAAATAATCACTTTAAGCAAATAAATTGCTTATAAGTGAAAATTAATCTCTTTTATAGCGACAAATCGCTTAAATCAATTTCTTTTGGCTAAAAGCCTTGAATCAACCTTTGGCAACAATTGCCTAAATCAATTCATTTTGGTTAAAAAGCCTTAAGTCATTCAATTTTGGCGACAATCGCCTAGACAATCAATCTTTTGGCAATAATAAGCCCAATTAATCTTTGGCAAGCAAATAAGCCCAACTTATCTTTTGGCAAGAATAAGCCCAAATCCTTTCTTTTGGCAAAAAGCCTCAAATCAACATTTTGGCACCAAGTGCCTGAAACAATCAATTCTTTGGCAAAATGCTTAAACAAAAATGCACAAAGCATACACACACTCATGCATAAAGCATCCCATCTAAAGCCCTCTAGAAGAGGCCTATCGAACTACGTTGACTTTGATCTTCCATTCAAACGGAAGTACGTAGGCACGTTCGGGATTTAACCCCGAGCGGCAAGTCGCAATCATTCAAACTCACTTAAACATTCCATTGGTCCAATCATCTTGCAAAGCATTCATTTTTTGGTTAGTTTCATTAGCATGACATAGTCTCGGGATCCACCTCAGGTTCGAAGACCATGCCTTAGACATTGGGTAATTAATCTAGTAACTAGGTTAATTAAAATTGGAGTCACTTAGGGTTTTTTCCTAGTTTACCCTAAAATAATTAAACAAGGTGGCGACTCACACATCACGTGCATTTCTTCTCATTCATCATATGCATTACATGCCAATGTGTTTTTGGGGGAGGGGTTCACAGTTTGGCGACTCTGCTGGGGAGTTATGCAATTTTTTTGCATAAGAGGACTACGATTGCTGTGTAAACTAACCGACCCTTCTTTAGGGTATTATTTTACTATGCTTTGTTTTGCAGGGTACCCCAACAAAAAAATTTAAGTATTCTTTCTTTAAGAATGCTTAATAAGGAAAATTTGGACCTAATTGAACTTTGCTTTAAGTCATTTAAATTTGTTTATTTATTTGCACGATTGAGAATCTTTTTCTCCATTGCATAAAAAATGAATTTCAAATGAATTTCTTCTCTCTCTGTTCAAACTTCTGAGTCTGGATAGCAAGTAGCGCTGATCGGCAGGTCTCTTTGATTATGTCGACGGACAGCCAAAGCGTCCTCCCTGTTACCGCAAACCATCCCTAATCCTTTTGGGGGTGGCCCATGAGTATGCGTACCGTTGGACCCACGCGAAACTCTTTGTTTCACATGTGGTTAGGTATATCTATACTCAAGGTTCAAGGGTCCCTTATAAGCCAATTCTCTATTTGTATCATAGCCTATAGAACCTATCCTTTAGGACTGTATGCGCCCAATGATGCTGAATCATTCCATTAAAAATGAATTATGTTGTGATGTTGTGCGCATTCACGCATTCATCCCATACTTCACAAAAAAAAAACATTTCATTTCAAAAGCTGAAAAATCACATTTTTGGTCCCTGAGACCTGAAAAATTACATTTTTGCCCCGAAGGCCCAAAAATTCTCAATTTGGCCCCTGAGGCCCAAAAATTTCCAATTTGGCCACAGAGGCCCAATAATTCACAATTTGGCCCTTAAGGCCCAAAAATTCTCAATTTGGCCACAGAGGCCCAAAAATTCACAATTTGGCCCCTAAGGCCCAAAAATTCTCAATTTGGCCCCTGAGGCCCAAAAATTTCCAATTTGGCCACAGAGGCCCAAAAATTCTCAATTTGGCCTAAGGCCCAAAAATTCACATTTTGGCCCCTAAGGCCCAATTTTTTTTTTCTTGAGAACTTAGGGCCTTTCGAAAAGTCGAGGTGTCTAGCCCTAAGCACTCCACCTTACATATCACACCCCATTGGGTCCTACCCTAGGTGTCCTAGCATACCAACACTACCCTACCTCACATAACCTATGAAAACACCTTATATAGGATAGTCTAATCATTTTGACTATGTCCTTTTACAGGTACCCCTCCAAAGATCACCTGTACCCGAAACACCAACTGAGCTCTCACCCACAAGTCCAACAACCCCGACTGCACCAATGGCATCACTCACTGACATCCAAAACCTCATCGAACAACTGGAAGCCAGAATGGAGGCTAGAATGAATGAGGCATTGGCTGCCCAGAGGACTGTCCTAATAGCTGAACTAGGCGGTGGTAATGGAAATGGGGCTTCCGCCGGGGGAAGTGGACCTACTACCTCTAATCAGGGTCCTGCTGCTGAACCAACAAACCCTGCCCTTAACCTGGATGACATGCCCTCCAGAACCGCTTCTGAGCTGGAAGCTCAGAAAATGAGAGAAAAACTAGAACTCCTGGAAAGGTCTATTACTGCTCTTAAGACACACAAGGAAGTAGTGGACATGGACTCCTTGTCCTTGTTCCCTGAAGCAAGACTGCCCACGAAGTTCAAAATGCCCAACATGGACAAGTTTGATGGAACCACTTGTCCCAAAACGCACCTGAAAATGTATGTGGGTGCCCTCAACCCGTTTGGCCTGAACAGCGAGCTCCTTGCTCAGTTGTTTCAACAATCACTCACTGGTGCTGCTTTGAGATGGTTTGTCAGCCTAGACCGGTCTAAAATGAAGACCTGGGAAGACATCTGTAATGCGTTTAATACGCAATACCATTATAATATCGAAGTGGATGTTACCCGGAGGGAGCTGGAAACCACTAGACAAAAGAAAAACGAGCCCTTCTCCTCGTTCCTTTCGAGGTGGAGAGCCAAAGCTGCTCAAATGATCAACCGACCCTCTGAACAAGAACAAGTTGACATAATAATCAAGAATTTACTGCCCGTCTACCGGTCACAGCTTCAAACACAGTACTTGCCTACGTTCCAATCGCTCATTGCAACTGCAACTAAGGTGGAAGATTTAATCCAGTTGGGTCAACTCAAAGAAGACTCATACAAGAGGCAGAATCATGCTGGGTCCAGTGAGACAAATGAAATAGCCAGTATAATCCCTACGAATCCTTCACGTGTTGGGAATTTGGGAAACAATCAGCCAAGGAGGCAATATACTGATCTCGGCATGCCAATCCTTTTGGTGTTCCGAGAAGCAGTGAAAGCAAATTTACTGAAGCCCTTAGAAGCAAGGCCATTACCAAACCCCCTGCCCCGGAATTTCAAAGCCAATGAATACTGTGAGTACCATCGAGGACATGGGCACAAGACCGAATCATGCTGGACTTTAAAAAACCGTCTACAAGACTTGGTTGACAATGGGTCCATCATCCCCAAGAGCAAGCTGAACATCAACTAATTCCTTGCTTAACCATGGGATTAAAAAAAAAAATTTGCTGAACAAGAATCGTTCGATCCTTTCGAACTTTTGCTTAGGAATGAATGAAGTTTGTGTCTGAGAAGGTTGAGATCAAACCTCCAAAAGAACAAAGGAATTGTTCAAACAACAACCTGTCTGATCGATTTAAGCATCGAGAAGAACAAAGTCACTATAGTCAATCCAATCCTAGTCCATCACAGTCCACTTAGAGTCTATCTTTTAGGGTCTAGTTTTCTTTCTTTTCATTTTCATTTCCATTCAAGTTTTCATTTGTAAATCTAAGTGTCTTTTGTACACAAATTTTGTCTTATCAATAAAAAGGGATCAGTTTACGTTCCAATCATGTTTATATACTCTCTCCCTATCCTTTCCTGTCAAAGCACAAAAAAAAAAATCGAAAAAAAATAAAAAAAAAATGATGATAGAAAAAAGAGCTAATAAAAATTGGCAAAGAAAAATGCATTCATGTGCTCTGCATCAATCAAAGCTGGGGGCATCCTAAGAAGCACCATCAAAGGGGAAGTTTTGAAGGGTAATCATGGAAAGGATCCAGTAAAGGGTACACAAGACTTCAAACAGTACCAAGGCAAAGCCGGTTGAAGGGGTTAGGGCCAGAATGGTTTCTCCGAAAACCCAGGAATGGAAGATGCTCCGACAGAGAGGTGTCTGAATTTTGAGCTTAAAAAGCGACAAAATAAAGAAATTATGTTTGGAATTGGGTTGGGTCTGCACGAAGTGCAATGCTATCCATACACTACTCAAGTCATCTCAGAATCAAGTTGCCTCGAAATTCTTTATGGAGAGGCTGGCAAAAGGAAAAAACGGGACAAAAGGAACCCCTGGTCAAAAGGAAGCAAATAAGTAAAAGAAAAAAAAACGGGACAAAAGGAACCCCTGGTCAAAAGAAAGCTACAGGAAATCAAGTTGTCAAAAGCGGGTCAACTGCAAGCTCTCCGTTAAATTCATTTCAGCCATAAGGACAAAGACCAAGCGGCTGATCACATTTTGAAAAAGCAAGTTAAAAGAAGCAGTCATTTCCACAAATTGGATGACAACAAAACACCTTGAAAATCAAGCGGGCCAAGCATAGCCCAATTACAAGTGTCCTTATAAACAAGGATCATTTCTCAAAACAAGGAAAAGGAAGAGTCTCCTCAAAATTCCTTATGAAGAGGAGAACCATTGAGGAATTAAGTTTCAAATTCAGAGGAAGATAAAGTTCAAGAAAAGGAATCAAATTAACCTCAAGAATTCAAACATGGCGAAGCCACAAATTCAAAGCATAAAAGCTTCTTCAACACTCAAGCCACGCAAGTTACCACCGCAATGTGGGTATTCAAAACTCTTTGTGATGAATACAAGTCATATTTCAGTCAACCAGTGGTAAAACCACTACAACAACAAAGTCAGATTCGCCTAGGGTCATCACTATCATACGAGCTCAAGTCAATAAGTTGGTTCAACATCATCAAAGTCGGGAGTGAATCCCGTAAAGACATCAAGCCGGGAAGGAATCCCGCGAAGAAATCAAGCCAGAAATGAATTCTGTGTCACCATCAAGCCGGGAAAGAATCCCGCAAAGACATCTAGTCGGGAAGGAATCCCGCGGAGAAATCAAGTCAGAAATGAATTCTCCATCAACATCAAGTCGGGAAAGAATCCCGCAAAGACATCCAGTCGGGAATGAATCCCGTAAAGGCATCAAGCCGGGAAGAAATCCCACGAAGAAATCAAGTCGGGAAGGAATCCCGAAGAAATCAAATCGAAAATGAATTCCACAATCAGCATCAAGTCGGACGTAAGTTCCGCAGCAAGTCGGAAATAAGTTCCGTACCAAGTCGAAAATAAATTTCGCACCAAGACGGAAAGGAATTCCGCACTAAGATCAAGCCGGAGATGAATTCCGCACCAGCCGAGCACGAAGTTCGCATCCCGGAAGGAACTACGAAAGACCTGATTCTCCCCATCCCCCGAAGAGTTCTTGGAGATACGTAGGCAGCCACAAAGGCGCAGTCACAAACATAAGTCTGCATCATAAAAAGCATTTTCTCTTTGCCAATATAAAATAAAATATATAATAAAAATAGTAAAAAAAAAAAGAGAAGAAAAGAAAAATAAAAGCTGGAGTTGAAAACCCGAAAGGGCGGCTTCAGGCAAGAATTGAGCCCGCTAGGCTGAAAACCCGAAAGGGCGGTCTAGGCAAAAGTTAGGGCAAAGAACCTGCTAGAGTCGAAAACTCGAAAGGGCGGCTACTAGGCAAAAGTTAAGGCCAAAAAACAAAAAAAAAAATTAAAAAAAAAAAGAAAAAAAAAGTGCTTTCAAAGGTCTCCTTGGGAATATATAAATCATTTTTTCCAAGAATCACTGAGTTCCTTCGAGTTAAAATTCACTACAAGAAACATTTGAGTCTCTAAATTGAGTCTCTAATGAGTCTCTAAAATCAAGTCTCCATCACCAGTGGTCATTCCACAACGAGTCACAAAAATCGAGTCATTCTCAAAAGTTCGTTTTGAAAGCGTCACTCTTTGAGTCATTCCTCAAAAAAAAAAAGAGAGGGGAAAGTGTCAATTCAATCTCCGGGGTTTCTAAAACAACCCTAGAAAATGTCAAACATAATCATTGAGAGGCAATTCTTTAATACCTCGTCTCCACTCGGACCATCGTTTCTTCGATCCTTTCAGACGAGCGATGTCATCCACATTGTTCGTTTCCTCGAGTCATATAAGTGGCTTTGTTGTCTTTGATTCCTCAATCGATTGGACAAGTACAATACCAATGTTGTGAAGTATTCCATGGTCAGCACCATTCTAGGGGCAAGAAGTGATAAAGAACCTTCACCATCCTCCCATCACAGAAGTAATCACGGAATTTTCTTAGTCTTTCGTTAAGAAGAAGTTCTATTTCAGCTAATAAGGGCATCAATTCTCTCAAGCAGGGGGCAAAATCCTCCAAGTCGGATTCAGGGGCAAGTGTTATAAAAAAAAAACATACACAACCCAGGGTGGAACCCAACCATCGTCAATCTCTTTTACACAAACCCAGGGTAGAACCCGGTTAATGGTTGACCTTTTTTTACATAAAACCTAGGGTGAAACTATAACCAATAACCAACCACTTTTCACCCAAAACCAAGCCATTTGATCATTTCGACTTTAGGTGGACCCTTGGTTCTCAAAGAAGAAAACAAAAATAAAACAAATCTCTTTTTCAAGCCCTCATTAAGAGGCAAAATCTCTTTTCAAGCCCTCTAAGAGGCAAAACCTCTTTTTCAAGTCCTCTAAGAGGCAAAATTTCTTTTTAAGTCCTCAAAGAGGCAAAAACAACTTTAAGTTGCAAACATAAATCCATGCATTTGATCATTTCATTGCATAGAAAAAACCCACGGCGGGGTTTCCTCCTCTGCCCATCCTCAAAATTTGCTCCTTCAGACAGCCACTGGCTCTCATAAATCATTTTTATGATAGCCAGTGGGGGGCAACTGTGAATACTCAAATTTTGAGGCTTCTAATGTTGTTGGTGGCATGTGAAACTCTTTAAATGGAGGAAAACACGCCTGCTACAGTGCCGTGCCAATTAATTTGACTTTGCTAAAAAGCCAGTTTTCTCGGCCGCGGCCGCCCTTAAAGGCAGCAGTAGCCGCTATCGCCGCCGGCGACAGCGGCTGCAATCGTCTATGAATACCTCAATTTTGAGGCTCAAAGAGCCAATTTTTCCAGACTGCAAACAGTCCGGCCGAACCGGAGGTCATTCAGAAAGTTCACCGGAAGTGTGCCAATATGGTACTTGAAACGTCCGAAAAATTACGAGGATCACGGAACTGGTCCCGGAATATTTTTTGGAGGTCCGAAACTCCCGGAAAAGCCTCCGGAACGAAAAAAAAAGAAGAGAAAAAGAGAAAGGCACGCATGCCCACCCTCGGGGGTGGGCATGCCCACCCTCAAGGGCGGGCACGCCCGTCCAGCTAGGGCGGGCATGCCCGCCCAGTCTAGGCGGCCATGCCCGCCCAGTCTAGGCGGCCATGCCCACCCTCAAGGGCGGGCACGCCCGCCCAGCTAGGGCGGCCATGCCCGCCCAGTCTAGGCGGGCACGCCCGCCTAGCTTGGGCGGCCATGCCAGCCCAGCGTGGGCGGGCACGCCCGCCCTCGAGGGCGGGCAGACGCGCCCAGGGGCGCGTTTTTCCTATAAAAAACGGCCCCGGGGCTCCGTTTTGACACACAGTCTGTGTTGACGGACCTCTCTTCTCCCTTTACGCTCTTTGCGATTCTTTTATCGCTTTCTGCATTCTTTATTTTATTTTATTTTATTTTATTCTGCTTTCATTTTTTCTTGCTTTACTAAGTGGCCATTAAAATTCCATTTTAATTAATATTTCCCTTAACGAGGAGCTTAACCTGGAGTTAAGAAGCGGTCGGAGATTAAATCAGGTACATAAATTAGACTACGCTTATTTAATTTTAGCACTTCATGCATGCTTCTTTTCTACTCCTCTTAACTCTATAACTGCATGAATGCATCCATATCATCCACTAGGCAAATAAATTGCCTCAATCAAATAAAGATTAAGCTTAAATGCCCGATTAATTAATAATCATGGTATTAAAACTTAAATCTGACATTATTGGCTAAAGAAGCCTAGTTAATCAATAACTATGGTGAAATTGCCTTTATTTCAAACAGTTCTTGGCCTAAGTCCAGTTAATCAATGATTGTGACTAAAAGGTCCTACTTAAACACGTTTTTTTTATGGCAATAAATTGCCTATATTTCAATTTAATTAATCACTTTAGGCAAACAAATTGCTTGTAAGTGAAAAGTTGATCTTTTATAGCGACAAATCGCTTAAATCAATAATTTGGATAAAAAGCCTTTAAATAATCACTTTAAGCAAATAAATTGCTTATAAGTGAAAATTAATCTCTTTTATAGCGACAAATCGCTTAAATCAATTTCTTTTGGCTAAAAGCCTTGAATCAACCTTTGGCAACAATTGCCTAAATCAATTCATTTTGGTTAAAAAGCCTTAAATCATTCAATTTTGGCGACAATCGCCTAGACAATCAATCTTTTGGCAATAATAAGCCCAATTAATCTTTGGCAAGCAAATAAGCCCAACTTATCTTTTGGCAAGAATAAGCCCAAATCCTTTCTTTTGGCAAAAAGCCTCAAATCAACATTTTGGCACCAAGTGCCTGAAACAATCAATTCTTTGGCAAAATGCTTAAATAAAAATGCACAAAGCATACACACACTCATGCATAAAGCATCCCATCTAAAGCCCTCTAGAAGAGGCCTATCGAACTACGTTGAATTTGATCTTCCATTCAAACGGAAGTACGTAGGCACGTTCGGGATTTAACCCCGAGCGGCAAGTCGCAATCATTCAAACTCACTTAAACATTCCATTGGTCCAATCATCTTGCAAAGCATTCATTTTTTGGTTAGTTTCATTAGCATGACATAGTCTCGGGATCCACCTCAGGTTCGAAGACCATGCCTTAGACATTGGGTAATTAATCTAGTAACTAGGTTAATTAAAATTGGAGTCACTTAGGGTTTTTTCCTAGTTTACCCTAAAATAATTAAACAAGGTGGCGACTCACACATCACGTGCATTTCTTCTCATTCATCATATGCATTACATGCCAATGCGTTTTTGGGGGAGGGGTTCACAGAACCGAGTTCCTATGTGGAAAATTATTTAATCGTCTCAAATAAGTTCATTCATTGCATCCATAATCATTCAAACCATTCAAACCATTCAACTCAAGGTAGTTAAATAAAAATAAACAAAAGACCCGCTCTTGCCTTATGGTTAAAGGCGGGCCACAAACTGAACTTAAAGAATACATTCTACCCTGAAAATATTAAACCCAAAAGCCAAAAGCCCAAAATCATGCATAATTATCCTTTAATGTTCTAAACTTAGCTAAATTGCAATCTGCCCACAATTGGTTGTTTTTAGATTTATTTCAAGAATTGAACTTTATTTTTTGTACAAAATTCGTTAAGTTTTTAAACGAACAAAAATTGCTTCTGGAACCCTAGAACAGTCGCACACGCATCTGTTCTATGGAAGAACAGTTGCGTGACGGATCAAATAACTGCATCATGCAGCTGTTCATAATTTGGAACACTTTCAGATTCGTCAACCGTTTATTTCACACCCATAATTAAAATATAATATTAAACAGAAAATAAAATTATGAGTATGAACAGCTCTGTCACGCAACCCTTAGATCCGTTACGGATCTGATAGCTGCGGGACGCAACTAATCTGGGTAAAGCAACTGTGTTTTGGACACGAACAGTTCCGTCACGCAACTGCCAGGTCCGTGACGGAACTACTGGCTGCGTGACGCAACTGCTCTGGTCCGTATTTACTTTTCAAACAACTTTTTTACGCTTTCCTTTTATTTAAACATGCTTTAATACAATCTAAAAACATCCAAGAGTGGGCAGAATACCGTTTAACTAAGATTACACTACTAAAGCACCCATAAAATAAATAACAATGAATAAACAACTAAAAATACCAAGCAGAGTTTTAGGGAATTACCTAACCCTCAGACTGAGGATTGTTAACAGCTTGAACGCCTTAGAGAATGAAGGTTCAGGGGTTCCAGAGGCCTTTGTCTCCAAGGATTTAACACTCACCTCTTTTTCTCTTTTTCTTCCCTCTTTATGATTTTCGTTTTAACTTAATTAATCTCTAATGGCTATTTTTCTTCAAGGGAACTCAGAAGAGTTTCTGCAGAAAAACCCAGCCGCAAGTGTGTGTTTTTACGCCCTAAAATTCTTTTCCCGAATAAGATAAAAAATGCTGTATTTATAGAGGTAGGACAACAGGGGATAGCTGTGTCATGCAACTGACGGCTGCGTGATGCAGCTCACTTTTAGGACCGTTGCCACGTACCCAAACAGAATGAAAAATCATTATGTCGGCTTTCATGGTGACGTCATCTTAATTAGAGTTGCGTGACGCAGTCGACAGTACCGTCACGCACCTAACAGCTGCGTTACGCAACTCTTACGCACTTCAGACACAGTACCGTCATGCACCTAACAACTATGTGACGCAACTCTTACGCACTTCAGACACATTTGAAGTGGTTTAAATCAAATCCTTGGGTTTAAAGACTTGCGGATAACCATGATCCCCCATTCCGCGTCCTCGTATCCTCATCGGGTTAGGTGGGGGCATAAAGAGACGCGTCAACAGTTTGCCCCCCACTTTATAATTAATTATATGAATGATTAATGTTAAAGTGGTCCATTGACGCGCCTTCAACCTCGGATTGGATGAAATGGTTGCCCTGATCATTCGGTCACATTCAAAGCTCAGTTTGATCGGCTTTGTTGACTCCAGTCGGATCGGTAACGACCTCCAAAACTCGGTCTGATTGGCTTTGAATATACCTTCGAGGCTCGATTTTATTGGCTCGAAGGATTTTGATTACCCTGATCAACTTCGTAATTCACCATCATTAACCAAGAAAAGAATCCAAACAGCTTCATAATACACCATCATTGTTCGGTGGGACCTATCAGCTTCGAGAAACCATCACCGGTTGGTCATTGAGATTGTCCTGATCAGCTTCACAATACACCATCACTAATCAAGAAAAGAATCCAAACAGCTTCGTAATACACCATCACTATTTGGTGGGCCCTATCGGCTTCCAGAAACCATCACCGGTTGGCTTGAAAAATTGTTCAAGAGAAAAAGAGCAATTTATGTGTACAAACAGATCTTGCCTTTGTTAAATGTTAGGGCATCACATGCCCCCATGCATTAATAATCATAAACTTTGAAATTTTGCATCAGGTCAAAAGATTTTACTTTTGCCCCCAGTCCGGAATTCCGACTCGGAACCACAAATATTATCTTTTAAGCAAACTTTGAAAATTTTATTAATTTTTAGTGCAAAATTTGTTTAAAATTTTAGCAAAAATTTAGGCAAAAAATTTTTAGTCCTAAATTTTCAGGTATACCCTTCCTGATGCGGTGTTTGAAAGAAAACTTTCCTGAGGGTAATTTGGGCAATTTGATGATCTTGCCCCCTGTGTGGTGAGTATACAAAATTGTTGGAGTATACGAATCGCACACTGACTCCAAATTGCTTAGATGGGCCATTTTGGGCTTAAACGAGTGTTAATGGGCCATTTTGGGCTTAAACGAGTGTTAATGGGCTTGGGCCCATTTTCACTTCTTATTATAAATAAGCTTTTCAACATTTCATTTTTCACTTTTCAAACTCTCAAACCTTCCAAAACACTTTGAACCTTAGCTAAGATGGCCCAACTTCCCGAGATCCCTGCTTCTGCTTATACGCTTGAGATGGACACCCTGGGGGTGGTCCCGGACATCCCAATTTTTGAGGGCGCGCGAGTACCCGTGAGCCGTAATGCCCTGACACCCGTGATGCGACCTCTTCAGCTTCTCCCGTTACCGGGCTTCGATTTCCCGGTTCGACATGATACCGACGCGATGCGCGGTTTCCAGTCCGAGGTCAGTAATTTACATTTGAATTTCTTGCTTTTGGTGTGTTGTGAATGACTTTCGAATGATTTTGTGCTGTCTGTGTGTCGGTAGTAGCATCACGCAGGAGGAAGTTGCGTGACGCAGCTGTTCTCTTGTGAACAGTTGCGTGACGTAACTGTGCGAAGCGACCCTATTGTCTCCAGATTTCGATTTTGCCTATCTTGCATGTTTTGATGCCTTGTTTGCTATCTTGAAATGCTTCACCATGTTGATTGCGACTTACTTAGGCCCTGTAAATGCATAGAAAACATAGAAATTGATAGATTGAATGTTAGGGTTTTTCTGTCTCACCTTCGACAGATGCGTCACGCATCCGTTCTTTGGAGGAACAGTTGCGTGACGCAACTGTTATTCAGAAGATGTGGCTTTGACAAGCTGCGTGGCGCAACTCCGTAGTTGCGTGACGCGGCTGCAGTTGCGTGATGCAACTGTGCTTGGCCAGAAGCTTGAACGCTCTATTTTCCTGCCATAAAAAAATAGAAATAAACAAATGTTAGTCTTAATTCTTTATTTGCATGAATTTTCTTACATAGGTTGATCTGGGCAAGGCCCGTGCTGGCGGATCTTCGACTGATGCCTCTGCTTTTTGGGACTTATTGGACCCCCCGATGCGGTCTAGAGTCGTTGCTACTGGTTTCGGCGATTATGCCGCTGGACTTCACCGGACTCAGCCTCGGTTTCCACCCGCCATGCGCTACGCGCTGATGGAGCGGTGGAACGACTACACCCACTCATTCATATTCGGTTTCGGAGAGATGACCCTGACTCCAGCCGACTATACTGCCATCACTGGGCTCGGGTTTGATGGCGAGGTTGCTCCTCTAGATTCTCGGTACCAGACTGCTGCACTGGGAGCTGAGCTTGTCAGGACCCTACTCGGTGTTCCTACCCGCACCAGGTACACGGCTCAGGGGTACGTCTCCTATGAGGTGGTCTACAAATTTTGGGCCGAGCAGATCCGCACGAGATTGGCAGCATGGAGAGAGCTACCCGCGAATGTCAGGCCCGCAGCTCCTGCTTATACTCAAGAGGAGAGGGACCAGGCGGCGAGGTCCTTTATCTTCTATATTATCTCCTCCCAGCTGCTGTGCACCTCTCAGAATAAGGGATATCCCGCCGTGCTAGCTTGTTTATGAGACTTGAGCGTTGTCAGCTCCTATGACTGGGCCTCTCTCGCTTTGGCTGATCTCTACCACGGTCTAGATGTATGGACCTAGGGTAGCGGTGAGTCTAACTGGCAGTTCCTCCGCTCGCTCGAGGTAAGGCACCTATCCTTCTGACTCTCTTCCTTTATCTTTTCAACCAGTTAAATTTACACCTGACTGTTGGAATCTTGTTATAGGTATGGGCCTATGAGTACCGGATCTATCCGGTGGCCCAGAGAGTGATACTTCCGCTGAGGCTCGGCGGATTCCTTGGTATCTGGCACATCGCCGCCATGCTTTTTCCAGCTCCGAGGATCCACACTATTGGAGGTGCTATCTTAACGATAGGGCTTTAGCTGATGTAAGTACAAGGAACTTTCTGAATAGCATGTCTCCTTTCATTTTTTTTTTTACTGTGTATTTATTGACTTTTCTGTTTTGCAGCTCCTTCTGACTCCATGGGAGGGAGATGCTTGGGCGGCCTATCCCTCTCGTGCCGTGGCAAAGGCCTTTACCTGGTCCAGAGTCTTGCTGCAGGGCTACTAGGTGGACAGGTATTTCTTAGGAGAGAGGGTCATTGAGATCCAGGTTGCCACGACGCAGAGGCGAGTGTCTGCTGCTCCTCCTTGCCATATGTGCATTTTGGAGGGTATGACCCCGGAGGACCTATTGCTGGAGTATGATGGCTCTCCTGCTGATGCTTATTTGACGACTGGTGATTATGCCTCTTACTTCACCACCCGGCTGCAGGCCAGATTGCCGGAGGTTCGGGAGTACTCTCAGGTAGCTCTTTTACCCTCAGTCTTTTTTCAACACTTTGACCCAGTAATTAACTGCATTTGTTTTGACTTGTCGCAGGAGATGAGGAGGCATCGGACCCCTGCGTACTATAGGGCGCAGGCAGAGGCGAAGGCGGATGCCCCAGCTGGGCCTACGGGTGCCGTGCTAGGCGATGTCCCCTTCCCTCTGGGCATGGAGGTTGCTCTAGACCCTTCTCTGGGTCTCGGACTGGCCATTATTATTCCTGCTGACCTCAGGCAGGCTCCTCCACCGCTACAGCTGGATCCTGAGCATGCCACACATGTAAGTAGAAAGACGAATTCAATAAGTCAGAGATATTTACTTGGACGACTCTTTATTGAATGCCTTTCTGCGTTTGCAGGTGCCTGCTCAGAGATATCAGGAGCTGTACCAGCGGTTCTGTTTTGCCCGGTCCTACATCGCCAGGTTGTATCCGGAGCTCCACGAGAGGGTATGATTCTCATGCTCTTTGCTTTTTGCTTTATATACTCCTCTTACCTTTCTCCTCTTTTATATTTCTACAGGATCTGGAGATTGGCAGGCTACGGAGGCATCAGTCCCGTCAATCTGGTGATTTGCTCGTCTCCAGATGGATGTTGATAGGCTCTGGACTAGACTAGAGGTGGAAGCGATTCCCTTGGATTTCTCCGAGGAGGAGGATGATGATGATGATGGCTCTTCATCTGACGATGTTCCGACACCTCCACCATCCTCTGTTGGTCAGGCAGCAGCTGGTCCCAGCCAGAGGCGATGCTAGCCGGTCCTCTCCGTTTTGGATTGTATTTTTTGTGACATTTTGTAGCTCCTCGGAGCACATTTTCAGTGTTTGTACATTTTATTTTACAATATTACTTACATTTCCTTTATTACAGTATTATTACTTTTCTTTTAGTACATTATTACTTACATGTTTATTATTTATAATTGGTGAGACTTCACTTTATTCCTGCATAAACAAAACAAAAAAAAAAAAACACAAAAACACAAAATGGAAGTACCCCACTCACTTGCAAGAGTGGTCCATCTTGTTAATGCTCAACCAATTTATTGCAAAGGGGAAATAAAATAAGAATTAGTCAAAAACAAGAATGAAACGTAATACTTACCTGCCGGGGCGGTCCACTTGGTTAATGCGGGCATGAATGCCCATCTACTTTTCTTTACAAAGGACAAAAAGCAATAAAACGAGAACTGAACAAAAATCACATAAAGAAAAAGTATACGTCCCACTCATTTGCAGGAGTGGTCCAGCTTGGTTAATGCGGACATAAATGCTCAACCATCCTATTGTAAGAGCTGTCCATCTTATTAACGCAGGCATAAATGCCCAACTACCGGAGTGGTCTACGCATAAATGCCCCTCCAACCACCATAGTAAGTACCATGCTAGATGGTGATAGCGTCGCATTCATTGAGGCCTTTCCACTCCTACAAATAGAAGTTTCACTCTTCGTTCTCTTCATCCCCCAGCATTCAAAACAACCCGCTTTTCTTAAATAACCCTTTTCCATGGCTTTCAGAAACCAAGTCTTATCCCTCGTTCAATCCATTCCTGATGATCTGTGGCAGATCCACCCCATGAACCAACTCGCCTGGCTGAAATACTTCAAAGACTTGAATCCTAATCATAGTTTCCTGTCCTGGCTCGTGATGTACTTCAACCCCAACACTATGGTTTTTCGATTTGAAGATTCTGAAGTAACTCCAACCTATGAGGAGATGTATGCCGTGATAGGTCATCACCCTGAACAAGATGAAACTCCAGCTTTGCCCCCAGGCCCGAGACATGATCTGGCCGAGATTGCGGCTCTATGCCCGGTTTACCGTCCTGACGGAATAGACCCGGATCAAGGCCTTCCCTTAGAGCCTTTTCTGAATAGGGTTCTGTCTATGGATGCAAACCCCTCTTGGGTTCCCGCTTGTTGTTTCCTGTTGCTGAATATGTATGCCATGAAGAATCGCCAACTTGGAATTGGAGATTTTCGACTGTTGACCGTTGTTCGTGACATGCAGGCGTATCGTCGCACCGTCTTCATGGTGATCATGGGAGAGACCACGTGCTGGGTTAGGGACATTGCCCTTCATGTCACCAATTTCAACATTCACCATCGGGGTTGCCTGATGTTACTGCAAGCCTGGGCTTTAGATAAGCTGAGTCTGATTCCTCTGGTCCCGGCTCGTTTGATTCCAACTTATCGCCATGCCAATTTTTGGCCTCGCTCCCGGGGACAATTTGACTTTGGGGATAACCCCGTGATTCGGTGGACTTGTCCTTGGTGGAGGATTAGACTGGTCACAGCTGGGAGTATGAACCTCAGTTATGTGCTATACGCCAGTCTTGACCATTCCATGGCCTATTTCCCAGACAGGATCAACCGTCAGTATGGTGTTGTACAACGCGTTCCCAGAATCCATGACTTCGAGAGTGGTCCCATGATGCAGAGTCTGTTGACCAATCTAACTGATCGTTGGCGAAACCATAACACTTGGTACCTAGGTCAAGGGGTGATGCATGACACTGTGACACTCGAATATATTGACTGGTTCTACTCTCAATGATGAAACTGGGTCTTGCAGGGATTGGTGTCTGATGATTCACCCACTTGAAATGAATGATTTTGCTATTGCTTTTCCCATTCAGTTTCCTGTATTCCGGGGCCCTGTGCTCCCAATTAATGCATCCCTTCTCTCCTTTTTTCAATGAATGCCTCTGATAATTCCATCCTTATTGATTCCTGCTTTCTGTATATAGAGGCAACAAAAGATAACAAATCTTTTCTTTCGAAATTATTTGCTGAGTTAGCACTTGGGCCTCCTGCCCCTGGGTCAATAAATGAAAGCACATAAAAGCGGATCGTTTTGACTAAAGACAGAAGCTTACATCTTGACTAAAAGCAAAAGATGGGGTGATCGTTTTATCACCTGCAGTATTCAAATAGAAATAACACGTGCAACTTCTTTATGTATGCATGAACCTACTAAGTGCTAAGGTTTTATCCATGGTTTTTTATCGATCTCTCCAAGGAAATCACCGAGAAAATGGCATTTGTTCTCCTGATTGCTGTCTAAAAGAATCCATTACTCAGGCAGGACCAGCAGCCAAGACATCTTAAATTCCAATCAAACCAGCAGAGAGGAAGGTCTTGTAATCATCACATATACCCCAGAAACAAAAGGGAAGAAAAATTTGAAATTCAAGCTCTTTATTAATTTCACTTCTTTCAACATTACACAGAAGCAAGGAAAACTATTTCAATACAATGGTCATTCATTCTAACTACTCATTTACCTATTCTCCTTCTAGCCAGATTGATGGCATTAAGCAACCGGTTGCAAACATGTCACGAACGCATGGCATAGATTTCGCATTTAAACTGAGCACCACGCATTAATCCCTCTTTTTTTTTATGCTCTAACTTTTGCCTAGGCCGCCCGTGACGGGTTTTCAACCTAGCGAGCTTACTTCTTACCTGGGTCGCCCTTTCGGATTTTCAACCTAACCCTTTTTTATTCCTCTTTTTTTTTGCAATCAAAATCATCATTTCAGACATAGAACCTTTTCATCTGGTCTTGATTAACGATTCGATTAAAAGGCTTCCCCTCCATGGTGACTAATTCAACTGCGCCTTTGGCCAATAGCTTCTGAATTCTGAACGGTCCGTACCAGTTGGGTCTGAATTTCCCTTCAGGATGACTCTGGGATTCATGGTCTAACAATTTGATCAATACTGAGTCTCCATTCTTTAAAGCCCTTGGATGTACCCGTTTATTGTAGAAACAAGCGATCCTTCTCTTTCTCATCTGATCCTGGAATCTGGCATTCAATCTTCTACCATCCAAAAGCGCCAGATCCTCATACCTTTTCTTGACCCATTCTTCTTCGGTCAGACCAGCTTCCACAAGAACCCTGAGAGACTTCTTTTCAAGCTCTACAGGTAACACTGCCTCCATCCCATATACAAGTTCAAAAGGAGAAGCTCCATTCACTGACTTGAAAGTAGTTCGATGCCCCCAGAGCGCGAAAAGAAGTTTCTCAGCCCAGCTTCTATACTTCTCGCTCATTTTGGACAGAATTCTCTTAATCTCCTTATTGGCAGCTTCCACTGCACCATTAGCTTGAGGTCGATAAGGAGAAGAATGGTGATGCTCAACCTTATATCTTTATAACAACTAGTCGATGTCTACTTGAAAGTGAGAACCATTGTCCATGACTATGTGATGAGGAACACCATAGTGACAGAAAATATTATGTTCAATAAATCTAGCCACTTGTTTGGCGGTCAAGTTTTTGTAGGATTGAGCTTCAATCCATCTAGAAAAGTAGTCTACTGCGACCAAAATGTACTGATGACCATTCGATGCGGCTGGCGTGATCTTGCCGATGATGTCTATACCCCTAGCTGAAAAAGACCAAGAAGGAGTTATTGGATGGAGTTCAACAGTAGGCAAATGGCTTTTGTTATCATGATACTGGCAAGCTTTACAATGACGAACATAATTGACGCAGTCACCTTCCATCTGCACCCAAAAGTAGCCTTGCCTCATGATCTTTCTAGCCA
Organism: Jatropha curcas; assembly: GCF_041381405.1. Taxonomy (NCBI): domain Eukaryota; kingdom Viridiplantae; phylum Streptophyta; class Magnoliopsida; order Malpighiales; family Euphorbiaceae; genus Jatropha; species Jatropha curcas. The sequence continues at coordinate 17,132,244 of NC_143153.1, forward strand.
AACTCATTCCACTCAAATGAGTGTCGCAGACGCCCTCATGGATCTTCTTCATAATCTCTTCTCCTTCCTTCTTTCCTACACATCTTAGCAGCATTCCGTCCCAGGCCCTTCTGTATACTTCACCATTGGCCAGGACATAATTCGAAGCCATTTTTCTTAGAACTGAACGGTCTTCCTTTGTTGCGTCATCAGAAAAAGTTCCATTTTTCATGTACCGCAGAATATTCGTAAACCAAGGTTCTTCCTCTGACTCAACCTGGTTCACAAAATGTTCTTCATAGCATGGGATATTTGCCGTGGTAATGATAAATGGCTTTTTTGGGACTTTACTCAAATCCTGCCAAGTTGACGCCAGGTTTGCCAAAGCATCTGGGATTCTGTTATGAATTCTTCCTATGTGAGTAAAAGTGATCTTATCAAAGAGTGCTGCCTTCTTCAACAAGTACTCAACATAGGGTTTCAACCTTTCTTCCTCCACTTTCCATCTCTCGTTAGCATGTTCGATAACCAACAGTGAATCTCCTATCACCTCGACTTCCTTAGCACCTAATGCAAGAAGAGCCTCTATTCCCATGATACATGCTTCATATTCGGCCATATTGTTGGTGACTGGGAACAACAATCTTTTGCACATTGTTGTAACCTTGCCATTGGGTGCTTCTATCACGATACCAACTCCAGCTCCATTTCTATTGGCTGATCCATCAAAGTACAGTCTCTAGACCCCCGTTTCAACACATAACAAATGTTCATCTGGAAATTCCAATTCCCATGATTCATTATTTGTAATTGGATTCTCAGCCAGGAATTCTGCCACAGCCCGACCTTTGACCGTCTTCTTCGTGACAAACTTTGCATCTACACTGGACATCTGAATTAGCCACTTGGACAGCCGTCCTTCTAGAGTAGGTGTCTTCTGAAGATACTTCATAGGATCAATTTTAGAAACGAAGGTGACCCTGAAGGAATCAAAGTAAGGCTTCAATTTCTTTATCGACCATACCACTGCCACACACGTTTTCTCTACCAAATTATACTTCTCCTCAATAGGCAGTAATTTCTTACTGATGTAATAGATGGCCTTTTCTACTCCAGCAGCATCTGGCTGTGCCAACATAGCTCCAACTCCTGCATCCTCTATAGATAAGTACAGAATCAGAGGTTCTCCCGGTCTAGGAGAACTCAACACTGGTGGATTCATTAAGTACTCCTTTATATGGTCAAAGGCTTTCTGACAATCCTCGTTCCATCTAACTGGCTGATCCTTTCTAAACAACTTGAAGATCAGAGCACAAGTGATGGATAACCTAGAAATAAACCTGCTGATATACTGAATTTTCCCCAAGAAGCTCCTCACCTGACGTTCTATTCTTGGCGGTTCCATATCCTGAATGGCTTTTATTTTGTCTGGGTCAACCTTAATCCCATTAGGTCCTACAACAAAACCTAACAACTTCCCTTTCGTTACTCCAAATATACACTTTTTGGGATTGAGTCTTAAGTTGTACTGTTTGACCCGTGCGAAGAACCTTTCCAGGATCTCCATGTGTTCTTCCTATGTTTTTGTCATGATCACCATATCGTCCACATATACCTCCAATCCTTTATGGATCATGTCATGAAATAACGTTGTCGCCATCCTCGGATATGTTGCCCCGGCTTTCTTCAATCCGAATGGCATCACCCTATAGCAAAAGGTCCCAAAATCAGTAGTGAAGGCAGTCTTATGCTTGTCAACTAAGGCCATCAAGATTTGGTTGTACCCAGAGAATCCGTCCATAATAGAATAACATCCCATTCCAGCAGCACTGTCGATCAAAACATCTATGTGTGGAAGTGGGAAGTCATCTTTGGGCGAGGCTTTGTTTAGATCCCTGTAATCAACACAGACCCTTAATCTCCCATCCTTTTTAAGTACAGGGACTATGTTTGCCAGCCATTCAGGGTAATGTACTACTTCTAAGAAACCTGCATCTAGTTGCTTTTGGACTTCGGCCTTGATCTTGTCTTGCCATTCTGGTTTGACTCGTCTCCTTTTTTGCTTTACTGGCTTACTGTTCGGATTGGTAGCGATGAAATGTTCTGCAATTGATATGTCGATCCCTGGCATATCGGCATAGCTCCAAGCAAAGACCTCTGAATTCCTCTAGATACATTCTTGGAGATCCTGTCTGAGTTCATGCTTAAAGTCTGATCCGATTTCGATTATTTTGGGATCTTTGGTGGTGCTTAGGTTAAATGCAAAATGATGCAATGCATTTATGTCAAATATGCGCGTGGTATAATCAATGCCATGAACGTGACAATCAGGAAAACAAGAAAACAGGTAGTCAAAATTCACTTCCATTGATTGCAATAATAAAGGGAATCCATCCAAATCGTTCTCAAAACAATAATCAGAAAAATAAAAGACAGGATTAATAACTTGTTCAATACATTCATCACAGCTGTCCTTGATGGCTTGAATCACTTCATCAGCACCTGGAGCGTCCATTGCTTCTGGGGCAGCTTTTTCCTTCACCTCTTCATGCTCTGTCATCTTCATCACCTTCCTCTCAGCTTCTTCCGCATCTTCAGCTGCTAGTATTGACTGGAGGATCCTTGCCTTAGACTTCTGCTCCTGCACCATCCTTGAAGCTTCGTCCCCAATCCCGAGAAAGTCTTCAAATTCAGGTATCTTCTGTGACCATTCTGTGCCACTGCCTGTTTGAACCATGCCAACCATGAACTGGGTGCCTTCTATCAACTGCTCAAAGGAAGGCTCTGGAGACTTGATTAACTGCTCCTCAAAATTTGTCATAAAGATCTCCAGACCAGGATATGTCTTTCCTCTGCTTTGAAATTCCCCCGAAGCCTCTGGGATAAAGAAAATCTTATTCAGTCCTAGCTCTTTTATCGAAGACTGGACTTCATATTTCTCTTTCTTTCCATTCTCTGAGTACCCCAGTCCGCGTCGACCTTGCTGACCATGTGATGATGACACAGGTTCAAACCTTCCCTGTAAATCTCGGCCTAGCCCCTTACCATATTTCCATTGCATCTTTTTCATCATTTTATGAGAAAAAGGGCTCATCCTGTTGACTGCACTTTTTTCTTCAGTGATTACAGCATCATCAATTACAGCCATCTGAAAACCAGATAGAGGCACAACCGCCTCTAAACCTTCCATAGCTGCCACATTCAAATCTTCTTGCGCATTAACAGTTACCACATTAGCACCCCAGGGTATCTTGACTTTTCTATGCAAGGTGGAAGGAATTGCACCGAGAGGATGAAGCCATGGCCTTCCTAATAGCAGAGCATAATTGGCCAAAATGTCCAAGACCACTATATCTACCCAACTTTCTATTGTCCCTGTCGAAATCTTTGCCCTGAAAGTTCCCCTAGCATTACGCATGGTGTTATCATAGGCTTTAACAACCATGTTAGACGGCTCGAGTTCCGACTCCTCAATCTTAAATTTGGATAGCATTTTCAGTGGGCATACACACAATGCCGACCCGTTATCTACCATCACATTGCGGGTTTCTCATCCATTAACAGCAACTTGAATGTACAGAGGCTTAAAGTGATTCCTACCTTCAGAAGGGAGATCGAAATCAAAGAATGTGATCTCACCGATCCTACGCTGTAGCACATTAATCATATCCACGCTCTAGATTCTGGCAGGAACTCTGAAAAACGTCATGGCTTCTAGCAAAGCTTCTCTATGTTCCTTTGAAGCTATCAGTAAATCCCAGAGTGAGATGTCAGCCTTAGTGCTCTGTAGCTGACTCAGTACTGAATTTGCTGTTACGCCGCTTGGTAATCTATTTTGACTACTTTCACCTACTTCAGCAACCTTCTTTTGTGCTTTTCCCACTTCATCTTCCTTCTTCTTTTCCTTGGGCTGTTCTCCGCCCTTATCTGTTGCTTTCTTTCCTGTCCCATCGCCGACAACTCCTTTTCCTTTGGCATGGGAATTGTTGTCCGGGTTGTACACTCGACCGCTGCAGGTCAAACTCTGAATGCCCACTTCGTTTACATCCTCATCACTGTTGTAGTACTATTGGTCTTCTTTATCAGCCAAACTTTTTTGAATTGCAAGCTGAACCTGCTCATCTTCGCTTTCTGGTACTTCGCCAACTTTAACCGTGATGCTTCTCTCAATTTCAACGTTTACCGGTTTCTGTTCCGCTTCCTCCTCACTGCTACAGTCATCCCAGATGTTCAACATGGCACACATCTTTTCCTCCCATTCGGCTTCTGCCAATACCAGCTCTTCCGGCAAACCACTCCCAATTGCATTAACTGACCCCGCCTGCTGAAGGCGTATGAGGTGGATAATTGTACTGGTATTGTGGTAAAGGATTGTTCTTTGTGCTTGACTTATTGCGTTCAAAAGGTTTGGTAATCTTCCCACTGTCTATTAGATCCTGTATATCGTGCCTAAGCTTGAAGCAGTCATCAGTAGAATGCCCCTTACACTGGTGATACTCGCAGTCCCGATCCAAGAACCTACCCTGAATAGGCTTAGCTAGATTAACTGGTAGTTTGGACAGCACGCCATTCTTGATGCAGGATCTCATGACCGTGCTCAAAGGTCTACCCAAATCGGTGAACTCCCTTCTCACCTTCTCGTTAACAGCTCCAACCGTGTTGCTATTCCCCGACTGGTTTGCAGCAGTATTTCCAGCTGTGAATACTCAAATTTTGAGGCTCAAAAAGCCAATTTTCCCGGACTGCAAACAGTCCGGCCGGACCGGAGGTCATTTTGGAAATTTACCGGAAGTATGCCAATATGGTACTTAAAACATCCGGGACGTCGCGAGGATCGCGGAACTGGTCCCGGAATATTTTTTGGAGGTCCGGAACACCCGGAAAAGCCTTCGGAACGAAAAACTGGCGAATGGACAGGATACGGCGGCAGCAGCCGCCCTAACCGGCGGCAGCGGCCGCCCCTCAGCCCGATTTTTTTGCCTATAAATTGGCCCCGATGTCTTCATTTCAAAGCACTCAGTCTGTGTTGACGGACGCTCCTTCTCCCTTACGCTCCTTGCGATTCTTTACTGCTTTTCTGCATTTAGCATAGACTTTTATTATTTTATTGTTGTAATACTTGGTCACTTAAATTAAATTAAATTAATCAATATTCCCCAAACGAGGAGCTTAACTTGGAATTTTCAAGCTGAAGCTAAGAAGCGGCCGTCGATTAAATCAGGTACATAAACGAAACTCTGCCTATTTAATTTTAGCACTTCATGCATATTTCTCTTCTACTCCTAATTCTACAACTGCATAAATGCATTCACGTCATTAATTTGGCAAAATAAAACTGCCTTATTTAAATATGATTAAGCTTAAATGCCCGGTTAATTAATAATCATGATATTAAAAGCCTAAATCCGACAATATTGGCTAAAGCTTAGTTAATTAATAGCTATGGTATAATCGCCTTTATTTCGAACAATCCGGCTTAAGTCCAATTAATCAATAATTGTGGCTAAATAGCCTTGATAAAACACGTTTTTCTTGGCAATAAATTGCCTACATTGCAATTCAATTGATCTCTTTTGGCAAACAAATTGCTTATAAGTGAGATTAATCTTTTTTTAGCGACAAATCGCTTAGAACAAAGTCTTGGCAAAAGCCTTTAATTAATCAATCTTTTGGCTAAAAGCCTTAAAACCAACCAATTTTGGCGACAATCGCCCAATCAAACACTTTTGGCAAACTAATTGCCTAAATCAATCATTTTGGCTAAAAGCCTTTAAACAACCAATTTTGGCGACAATCGCCCAATCAAACACTTTTGGCAAACAAATTGCCTAATCAACTCATTTTGGCTAAAGCCTTCAAATAATCAATTTTGGCAACAATCGCTTAAATCACATCATTTTTGGCAAACCAATTGCCTAAATCAATCTTTTTTGGCTAAAAGCCTTAAATCAACATTTTTGGCAACAAATGCCTAAATCAAATCAATCAATTCTTTGGCAAAATGCCTAAACAAAAATGCACAAAGCATACACACACTCATGCATAAAGCATACCCATTCAAAGCCCTTTTAAAAAGGCCTATCGAACTACATTGACTTTGATCTTCCATTCAAATGGAAGTACGTAGGCACGTTTGGGATTTAACCCCGAGCGGCAAGTCGAAATCTCTTAAACATTTCAATTGGTCCAATTACATCTCTCACTTTGCAAAGCATTCATTCATTGGTTAGTTCATCAGCATGACATGGTCTCGGGATCCACCTCGGGTTCACAGATTGTGCCTTAAACATTGGGATAATTAATCTAGTAATTAGGTTAATTAAAATTGGAGTCACTTAGGGTTTTTTCCTAGTTTACCCTAAAATAATTAAACAAGGTGGCGACTCATACATCCACGTGCATTTCTGCCCTTGGTCATATGCATCGATATGCCTATGTTTTCGGGGGAGGGGTTCATAGTTTGGCGACTCTGCTGGGGACGATTATGCAATCTTTTTGCATAAAGCGGACTACGATCGTTGTGTAAACTAACCTACCCTTCTTTAGGGTATTATTTTACTATACTTTGTTTTGCAGGGTACCCCAACAAAAAAAAAAAAAAAAAATCTAAGTATTCTTTCTTTAAGAATGCTTAACAAGGAGAATTTGGACCTAATTGAACTTTACTTTAAATCATTTAAATTTGTTTATTTATTTGCACGAATTGAGAATCTTTTTCTCCATTGCATAAAAAATGAATTTCAAATGAATTTCTTCTCTCTCTGTTCAAACTTCTGAATCTGGATAGCAAGTAGCGCTGATCGGCAAGTCTCTTTGATTATGTCGACGGACAGCCAAAGCGTCCTCCCTGTTACCGCAAACCGTCCCTAATCCTTTTGGGGATGGGCCATGAGTATGCGTACTGTTGGACCCACGCGAAACTCCTTGTTTCACATGTGGTTAGGTATATCCATGCTCAAGGTTCAAGGGTCCCTTAATAAGCCAATCCTCTATTTGTGTCATATCCTATAGAACCTATCCTTTAGGGCTGTATGAACCCAATGATGCTGAATCATTCCATTAAAATGAATTATGTTGTGATGTTGTGCGCATTCACGCATTCATCCCATACTTCACAAAAAAAAAAAAGGGGTCTGGAAGATGATAAAAAAGAGAATCTTAAAAAAAAAAAAAAAAAATTCCATTTCAAAGATGGAAAATTACATTTTGGTCCCTGAGACCTGAAAAATTACATTTTGGTCCCTGAGACCTGGAAAATTACATTTTGGTCCTTAGGCCCAAAAATTCACATTTTGGCCCCTAAGGCCCCAAAAAAAAAATTTTCTTGAGAACTTAGGGCCTTTCGAAAAGTCGAGGTGTCCAGCCCTAAGCGCTCTACCTTACATATCACATCCCATTGGGTCCTATCCTAGGTGTCCTAGCATACCAACATTACCCTACCACATAGGGTCAAACCGTCCCATCTCACAGGGTCAAGTCATTCTTCCCTATACCAACACTACCCTACATTGTTTGGTCATACCACCCCACATCAAAAGGATCAAGTCCAAATACCTTACCTATACACTACCCTACCTCACACTATCTCACATACCTTATGAAAACACCTTATATAGGATAGTCTAATCGTTTTGACTATGTCCTTTCACAGGTACCCCTCCGAAGACCACCTGTACCCGAAACACCAATTGAGCTCTCACCCACAAGTCCAACAACCCCGACTGCACCAATGGCATCACTGGCTGACATCCAAAATCTCATGGAACAACTCGAAGCCAGAATAGAGACTAGAATGAATGAGGCATTAGCTGCCCAGAGAACTGCCCTAATAGCTGAACTAGGTAGTGGTAATGGAAATGGGGCTTCAGCTGGGGGAAATGATCCTGCTGCCTCCAATCAGGGACCCGGTGCTGCACCGACGTCCTTAAACCCTGCCCTGGATGACATGCCCTCTGGAACTGCTTCTGAGCTGGAAGCTCAGAAAATGAGAGAGAAGCTGGAATTGTTGGAAAGGTCTATTACTGCCCTCAAGACACACAAGGAAGTGGTGGACATGGACTCCTTGTCCTTGTTCCCCGAAGCAAGATTACCTACAAAATTCAAGATGCCTAACATGGACAAGTTTGACGGAACCACTTGTCCCAAAACGCACCTGAAAATGTATGTGGGTGCCCTCAACCCGTTTGGCCTGAACAGCGAGCTCCTTGCTCAGTTGTTTCAGCAATCTTTGACTGGTGCTGCATTAAGATGGTTTGTAAGCTTGGATCGTTCCAAAATGAAGAATTGGGAGGACATATGCAATGCTTTCAACACGCAGTACCATTATAATATCGAAGTGGATGTTACCCGGAGGGAGCTGGAAACCACTAAACAAAAGAACAATGAGCCCTTCTCCTCGTTCCTTTCGAGGTGGAGAGCCAAAGCTGCTCAAATGATCAACCGACCCTTTGAACAGGAACAAGTTGACATAATAATCAAGAATTTACTGCCTGTCTACCAGTCACAGCTTCAAACACAGTACTTGCCTACGTTCCAATCGCTCATTGAAACTGCAACTAAGGTGGAAGACTTAATCCGGTTGGGTCAACTCAAAGAAGACTCATACAAGAAGCAGAATCATGCTGGGTCCAGTGAGACAAATGAAATAGCCAGTATAATCCCTACGAATCCTTTACGTGTTGGGAATTTGGGAAACAATCAGCCAAGGAGGCAATATACTGATCTCGGCATGCCAATCCTTTTGGTGTTCCGAGAAGCAGTGAAAGCAAATTTACTGAAGCCCTTAGAAGCAAGGCCATTACCAAACCCCCTGCCCCGAAATTTCAAAGCCAATGAATACTGTGAGTACCATCAAGGACATGGGCATAAGACCGAATCATGCTGGACTTTGAAAAACCGTCTACAAGACCTGGTTGACAATGGGTCCATCATCCCCAAGAGCAAGCTGAACATCAACCAATCCCTTGCCTAACCATGGGATTGGTGCAAAAAAAAAATTGCTGAACAAGAATCGTTCGATCCTTTCGAACTTTTCTTAGAAATGAATGAAGTTTGTGTCTGAGAAGGTTGAGATCAAACCTCCAAAAGAACAAAGGAATTGTTCAAGACCAACAACAACCTGTCTGATCGATTTTAGCATCGAGAAGAACAAAGTCACTACAGTCAATCCAATCCTAGTCCATCACAGTCCACCTAGAGTCTATCTTTTAGGGTCTAGTTTTTTCTTTTCATTTTCATTTCCATTCAATTCAAATTTATAAATCTAAGTGTCTTTTGTACACAAATTTTGTCTTATCAATAAAAAGGGATCAGTTTACGTTCCAATCATGTTTATACTCTTTCCCTATCCTTTCCTATGAAAGCAAAAAAAAATGGAAAAAAAAAATAAAAAATTAAAAAAAAATGATGATAAAAAAAAGATAATAAAAATTGGCAAAGAAAAATGCATTCATTTGCTCTGCATCAATCAAAGTTGGGGGCATCCTAAGAAGCACCATCAAAGGGGAAGTTTTAAAGGATAATCATGGAAAGGATCCAGCAAAGGGTACGCAAGACTTCAAATAGTACCGAGGTAAAGCCGATTGAAGGGGTTAGGGCCATAATGGTTTCTCCGAAAACCCAGGAATGGAAGATGCTCCGACAGAGAGGTGTCTGAATTTTGAGCTTAAAAGCGACAGAATAAAGAAGTTATGTTTGGAATTGGGTTGGGTCTGCACGAAGTCGCAATGCTATCCATACACTACTCAAGTCATCTCAGAATCAAGTTGCCTCGAAATTCTTTATGGAGAGGCTGCTTCTAAGCAAGCAAAAGGAAAAACGGGACAAAAGGAACCCCTGGTCAAAAGGAAGCAAACAAAGCAAAAGAAAAAAATGGGTCAGAAGGAACTTCTGCACAAAAGAAAGAAATCAAGGACAAAGCTACAGGAAATCAAGTTGTCAAAAACGGGTCAACTGCAAGCTCTCTGTTAAATTCAAGCCCATCAAGGGTAGATGACAAATCATTTCAGCCATAAGGACAAAGACCAAGCGGCTGCTCACATTTTGAAAAAGCAAGTTAAAAGAAGTAGTCATTTCCACAAATTGGATGACAACAAACACCTTGAAAATCAAGCGCCAAACATGGCACAAGTACAAGTGTCCTTATAAACAAGGATCATTTCTCAAAACAAGGAAAAGGAAGAGTCTCCTCAAAATTCCTTATGGAGAGGAGAACCATTGAGGAAATAAGTTTCAAATTCGGAGGAAGATAAAGTTCAAGAAAAGGGAACAAATTAACCTTAAGAATTCAAACATGGCGAAGCCACAAACTCAAAGCATAAAAGCTTCTTCAACACTCAAGCCACTCAAGTTACCACCACAAATGTGGGTATTCAAAACTCTTTGTGATGAATACAAGTCATATTTCAGTCAACCAGTGGTAAAACCACTACAACAACAAAGTCAGATTCGCCTAGGGTCATCACTATCATACGAGCTCGAGTCAATAAGTTGATTCAACATCATCAAAGTCGGGAATGAATCCCGTAAAGATATCAAGTCGGGAAGGAATCCCGCAAAGACATCAAGCCGGGAAGGAATCCCGCGAAGAAATCAAGTCAGAAATGAATTCTGCATCAACATCAAGTCGGGAAGGAATCCCGCAAAGACATCCAGTCGGGAAGGAATCCCGCAAAGACATCAAGCCGGGAAGAAATCCCGCGAAGAAATCAAGTCAGAAATGAATTCTGTATTAATATCAAGTCGGGAAGGAATCCCAACGAAATCAAATCGGAAATGAATTCCACAATCAGCATTAAGTCGGAATTGAATTTTGCCCCAACAGCAAGTCGGAAATAAAATCCGCACCAAGACGGAAAGGAATTCCGCACTAACATCAAGCCGGAGATGAATTCCGCACCAGCCGAGCACGAAGTTCGCATCCCGGAAGGAACTACGAAAGACCTGATTCTCCCCATCGCCCGAAGAGTTCTTGGAGATACGTAGGCAGCCGCAAAGGCGCGGTCACAAACATAAGTTTGCATCATAAATAGCATTTTCTCTTTGCCAATATAAAAAATAAAAAAAAAAAAAAAAAGAGAAGAAAAGAAAAATAAAAGCTGGAGTTGAAAACTCGAAAGGACGGCTTCAGGCAAGAATTGAGCCCGCTAGTCTAAAAACCCGAAAGGGCGGTCTAGGCAAAAGTTAGGGCAAAGAGCCTGCTAGAGTCGAAAACCCGAAAGGGCGGTACTGGGCAAAAGTTAAGGCAAAAAAAAAAAAAAAAAAAATTCTCTTTCAAAGGTCTCCTTGGGAGTATATAAATCATTTTTTCCAGGAATCACTGAGTTCCTTCGAGTCAAAATTCGCTACAAGAAAAATTTGAGTTTCTAAATCGAGTCTCCAATGAGTCTCTAAAATCAAGTCTCCATCACTAGTGGTCATTCCACAACGAGTCACAAAAATCGAGTCATTCTCAAAAGTTCGTTTTTAAAGCGTCACTCTTTGAGTCATTCCTAGAAAAAAAAAGAGAGAGAGGAAAATGTCAATTCAATCCCCGGGGTTTCCAAAACAACCCTAAAAAATGTCAAACACAATCGTTGAGAGGTAATTCTTTAATGCCTCGTCTCCACTTGGACCATCAGACGAGCGATGTCATCCACATTGTCCGTTTCCTCGAGTCATATAAGTGGCTTTGTTCTCTTTGATTCCTCAATCGATTGGACAAGTGCAACACCAATGTTTTGAAGTATTCCATGGTCAGCACCATTCTGGGGGCAAGAAGTGATAAGAACCTTCACCAATCTCCCATCACAGAAGTAATCACGGAATTTTTAGTCTTTCATTAAGAAGAAATTCTATTTCAGCTAATAAGGGCATCAATTCTCTCAAGCAGGGGGCAAAATCCTCCAAGTCGGATTCAGGGGCAAGTGTTATAAAAAAAAAAACATACACAACCTGTGAACCCCTCCCCAAAATGTCATAGGCATGTGAATGCATGTGACTAAAGGAAGAAATGCACGTGAATGTATGAGTCGCCACCTTGTTTAATTGTTTTAGGGTAAACTAGGAAAAACCCTAAGTGACTCCAATTTTAATTAACCTAGTTACTAGATTAATTAGCCCAATGTCTAAGGCAAGGTCTTCGAACCCGAGGTGGATCCCGAGACTATGTCATGCTGATGAAACTAACCTAAGAATGAATGCTTTGCAAGATGATTAATGGACCAATGAAATGTTTATGTGATTTTGACTTGCCGCTCGGGGTTAAATCCCAAACGTGCCTACGTACTTCCGTTTGAATGGAAGATCAAAGTCCACGTAGTTCGATAGGCCTCTTTTAGAGGGCTTTGAATGGGATGCTTTATGCATGAGTGTGTGTATGCTTTGTGCATTTTGTTTAGGCATTTTGCCAAAAAGGTTGAAGGATTTAGGCACTTGGTGCCAAAATGTTGATTTTGAGGCTTTTAGCCAAAAGAATTTAATTTGGGCTTATTCTTGCCAAAAGATTGATTTTTAAGGCATTTGTGCCAAACGAATTGTTTTAAGGCTTTTAAAGCCAAAATATTGGTTTAGGCAATTAATTTGCCAAATGATGCTAATTGGGCGATTGTCGCCAAAGTTGATTGATTTAAGGCAGTTTATTTGCCCAAAAAAAAAAAATTGTTTGAAGGCTTTTAGCCAAAGATATTTAATTTAAGCGATTTGTCGCTAAAAAGGTTAATCTTCACTTATAGGCAATTTGTTTGCCTAAAGTGATTAATTAAATTGACATATAGGCAATTTATTGCCATAAAAAAAACGTGTTTAATTAGGGCCTTTTAGTCACAATTATTGATTAATTAGACTTAAGCCAAAACTTGTTCGAAATAAAGGCAATTTCACCATAGTTATTGATTAACTAGGCTTTTAGCCAATATTGTCGAATTTAAACTTTAATACCACGATCATTAATTAACCGGGCATTTAGCTTAAATTTATTTAATTGAGGCAATTTATTTGCCTAGTTAATGGCATGAATGCATTTATGCAGTTGTAGAATTTAAGAGGAGTAGAAAAGAAGCATGCATGAAATGCTAAAATTAAAAAAAACAGAGTTTAGTTTTGCGTACCTGATTTAGTCGACGGCCACTTCTTAACTCCAGGTTAAGCTCCTCGTTAAGGGAAATTAATTAATTTAATTTTAATGACCACTTAACAAAGAAAGAAAGCAATAAAAGCTAAATTAAAATGCAAAAAAGCAGTAAAGAATTCGCAAGGAGCGAGAGGGAGAAGGAGCGTCCGTCAACACAGACTGAGTGAGGAAAAAAGGAGGCCCGAGGCCTGTATTTATAGGCGCAAAACGGACTGTTTCCGGTGGCTGGGTCGCCGGATGGACCGCCGGCTCGGCGGCCCGCCCGGCGGCCGGGCCGCCGGCTGAGCCGCCGGGTCGGCGGCCCTCCCGGCGGCCGGGCCGCCGGCTGAGCCGCCGGGTCGGCGGCCCTCCCGGCGGCCGGGCCGCCGGGTCTCGGCGGCCGGGCCGCCGGTTCGTCGGCGGCCTGACCGGCGGCTGGGCCGCCGGGATGGGCCGCCGGGATGGGCCGCCGGCTCGGCGGCTGGGCCGCCGACTCGGCGGCCTTCCCGCAGCCAAGCGCCGGTCTTTCGGCGGCTGGGCCGCCGGGTCGGCGGCCTTCCCGGCGGCTGAGCCGCCGGGATGGGCCGCCGGCTCGGTGGCTGGCTCCGGTGGCTGAGCCACCGGGGCAGGCAGGTTTATTCCGGGGGCTTTTCCGGGAGTTCCGGACCTCCAAAAAATATTCCGAGACCAGTTCCGAGATCCTCGTAATTTTCCGGACGTTTCAAGTACCATATTGGCATATTTCCGATGAACTTTCCGAAAGGCCTCCGGTCCGGCCGGACTGTTCGCAGTCCGGAAGAAAACAGGCTTTTGAGCCTCAAAATTTGAGTGTTCACAATTGCCCCCCACCGGCAACCATAAAAATGATTTATGGGCGTCGGTGGTTGTTTGAAGACCAAATTTTAGAGGCGAAAATCAGACGCGTCCGGAAGACCTGCCTTTTAGCCTTTTCCTTATAAATAGCTTAAGAATTCATTTTTTCATTCATTCCAAACTTTCAAAAAAAACAAAGAGCTTCTCCAATTCTCTCAACTTTCTCACCATGGCAGGCTATAGCAGTGATGAAGACCTTCTGGAGTCTCTGGGGATCTCCCTTGATGATGCCAATCTGGCGGTGGAAGCTGATACCCACGCCTCCGTGACCGGCATCTTTGCCCAGGTAAGCTCATTTCTCATTTATTTATTTGGGCCTTGGGCCAAAATGTGAATTTTTATTGGGCCTTTAGGCCAAATTGTGATTTTTTGGGCCTTAGGCCAAAGGGGAATTTTATTGGGCCTTAGGCCAGATGTGATTTTTTTTGGGCCTTAGGCCAAAATGTGATTTTTTGGGCCTTAGGCCAAACAATGAATTTTATTGGGCCTTAGGCCAAATGTGAATTTTATTGGGCCTTAGGCCAAAATGTGATTTTTTGGGCCTTAGGCCAAACAATGAATTTTATTGGGCCTTAGGCCAAATGTGAATTTTATTGGGCCTTAGGCCAAATGTGAATTTTTTGTTGGGCCTTAGGCCAAATTGTGATTTTTTGGGCCTTAGGCCAAAATTGTAATTTTTTGCTCATTATGTTTATCAGTATGCATGCTAGGAAAGCACTAAGATATTACCCTTAGTAAGGAACCGAGGAGTAACTCTTAGGTCATTTTACCTTTTAGGATTGCCGTATTAAGTTGGATGTCGGCGAGAGTTCAATAGCTGGAATTCCGCCCGAAATTCTTGATTACAGCCACCCGGTGGGTGCAATTATCCGCCCGTCTTATCTGGGTTATCTAAGACACCTTGACATGGCTCGGAACAATCACAAGGAATTATTGGGTGCTTTGGCCGAGAGGTGGTGGGACACTACCAACACCTTCCACTTTTCTTAGGGCGAGCTGACAATGACTCCTACGGATTTTTCTGTGATTTCCGGGATCCCTTTCGGAGTTCGACCGATTGAGCTGTATGATGATTGGAGGTCTGAGATCTCCTCTGACCGAATGTTGGAGTTGATTGGGCTGGACCTGCCCCGGATTGTCGAGCCTGGCACGGTTTCTCCCGCGTTGAGCATTTCTAGGCGCTGGTTATCCCTCCAGGCCCCTGACATCTATGCTAGATTTGGGCGGGGAGAGTTGACGGCTACTCAGGTAGCCAGATTTACCTTGCTGCTATTATTTGCTTCGACCTTCTGGTCCAACAGAAAAGAGAGATTTAACCCCTCTATCTTGAAGAGTTTGGAGAATCTGGCCCATTTAAAGGAGTATGACTGGGCTGGTGCTATTCTGAGCCGCACGTATGATGATATGTGTGCTCTGAGTCGAGGTCACTGCAAACTCAGCGGAACTTACTACTTCTGGGAGGTAATGTAAGGAACATTCTCCTTTTCCTACATCTGGATTTTCTTTTTCACTGACTCTTCTTTTTTTTCTTTCTTCTTTACACAGACTTGGGCATTCGAATACTTTCCTTACACTCGCCCCGAGCTGCTTCAGCCTGACCTTGAATTGGGGCTGGCACCTTTGGCTTGGAGATGGTACAAATCACGTCTTCACGCTGTTCGGCGCAAGAAATCGCTGAAGGAACTGAGAGCCTTCTTTGATACATGCTCTTTGGAACTGGTATGTGCTTTAATGATTTTAGATATGTTAAATAAAATGATTTATTAACATAAAAATCTTG